>NC_084904.1:13308885-13382238 GCF_949316345.1 Pungitius pungitius
CTCACCAGAGTAAGAATTCAAATCATTTAATGCCACAGGCCTGAACAAGTGTTAACACAAAGCGTGTTGAGCTCCATTGTTTTTTAGAATTACAGTTGCCTTACATGTTGGGATAAGGTTACAGCTTTCCTTGACATTTATTTGTATTTTGTAGGTTTACTTTTTCACACAATTTATAGTAGGAGAGGTCAATATTTTTGAAAAGGTTTCATTCAAAGGACAGTGTTTTTTAAAGCATGTATTTGGTATGTATGAGGTGTGCGTGCATATAGTATGGTATGTGGTTGCATGTGTGTCCGGAGCGTGTGGTTTGGTTGATTCGACTGCGTTGAGGAGTTAGATATAGTTTCACACCCAGACAGGCACACCCCCCCACACACACACTTTATAAGACATAACAATGGACAGGAAAGCCTGGCTTTGCTCTGAAGTAGAGGCAGGCCGTGCGGCCCGTTAAACATGGGGAAAGGATAAGTGCTCCCCCTTGTGTTCAGCCCAATCTGGTTTTACAGACTGTAATTATACTCTCTAGGACTGTGTACCTCTAGGTCACATTAAAATGACATTACTCTCTGTCACTATGGACACCTGATGTTTTTCACATCCCAATCAACCTCTTGCTTTCTTCTGAGCACAATGACTATTACCTTGTTTCCATTACCTTAAATCTGCCATCAAAGTCTTCACAACTTTTGTTCAGGAATCAGGAATCGTTTATTGCCATAATATGTCAGACATAGAATTTGACTTGGCGGTTGGTGCATGACGGTAGACAGTACAATAATGGACAATAGACAGCGTAGTAGAATAAGATAAAACATATAATAAAATATATGCTCTGGGTTAGTAGGCTAAAGCTATGGGTTAGTAAGTTAAGAAATAAAGATAAAATAAAAAATAAAAATAAAGATAAAGTGCACCAGCTAACATAAAGTGACATCTCCCTGATGTCTGGGCATTGGTGTTACACATTCTACATTGATGTATAATTAATCTATTCAACATGTTAGCAAGTAACACTGAATGAGTGAGGAGTCTAAATAAGCCATTTAAATGAGCACATTTCTGTTGTGTTAGTCCTAAATTCTCATTGTTTTCCACAGAAGGTTTAGGTCCAGGTGTTCCTGCAGCAACGCATAATGCAAGTGTGTGTGTGTGCGCGTGTGTGTGTGCGTGTGTGTGTCTAACTGGGTGCATGTATGACAGGTGCAACCATTTTCCTTACCCAATCTCTTGGTAAAGACCCCAAAACAGTTGCCCAAGAGCAATCCCTGCTAAACCAGGCTCTTCCATGCACCATAATTACATCAAAACAGAACATGTTGTGCAGGACTATTAATACATCCACATCAAGAGCCAGTTTTCGCTTTTCCTGCTTTCAAGGAACATCCTTCTGCTACACTGTGAGTGCATCTGTGTGTGTGTGACTTGGGGTGGTTGATGGGGGAGTAAATGGGTGGTGGTTGGCTGGGTTAGTGTGATTCTCCAGGTGGCACACAGGGGCCCCAGTTGCCGTCGCCCATTACCAATGGCCCCAAGACTCCCCCACCTGTGAAACACATTATATCTTGACCAAACACTGAAAGGAGTTGGTTCTCTTTCAGTCTGACAGTGGCGGACAGCTTAAGCGATTTGAAGGCGGTGCTATAACCAACTGTTATAGTTGGTTATAGCACTGTTCAAAAGGGATGGTTTAGGCTAAGCCACGACTATTATGGGCCTACTATTCATATCTTTGCATGGAGCCATCACAATTTCCACACTAGGTCTGTATGTAATGTGATTGCTCTCTGGTTGGAGTTTCAGAATGGTCTTTGTTGGAAAGATACTCAAGCAATGTTCCATTCTGATGGGCAATTACAATGTAGGCCTGATCATTTTTCTATTTAACACCATCGCTACTATGGCAATTAGATTTTTCTCATTCATATTGACATGCTACCATTTGTCAGGTCAACAAAGGAAGATATTTCCATTCATTACAGTAAACTCAGCCACTAAGTCTAGACCAAGTGTCTTTTTTAATTTCTGTTTGTTTATTTGGTGTGAAAAGGTGGAGAGATACAGCCACAACAAGCTCACCATTAACGAGCTAGCAGGCTAACAAGCTAACGAGCTAACGTGCTGTCCAGTTGCGAGCGCGTTGGTCAGCGAGCGGCGAACCGCTGTTTGTTACCCAGTGGTCCTGAATTAATGTGTTTACTTGAAAAAGCAATGCCGTCACTTACCGGGATACCGTCAGAATCTTTCTAAGTACCGGGATATGGATTCATCCAACATTTAAGAGGCTAACAGTTTACAAGGCCTATATCCCCCTTTTTCATTCATGCCAAAAATGTGGCAACTTTTGCCAGCCAGATATTAGACTCGCTTAAACTAAGGTGGGCTTCCTGCGACACCTGGCTGCTGACGCAGGTGGATCGGAGAGGAAGGGAGGGCAGAAATCAGAGGAGGAAATGGTTTCATGGCTGAGCTGACTGTTTGAATTAGTGTATCTGAAATGGGCATCGTCTGCTAGCACTCTGACATGGTGTTGCTCTCGCCTTTGGCACGAATCCATCCCTTCAGACTGACACACATGTGCGTGCACACACAGACACAGACAATTACACAAAGACACATAAGCACAAGCTCACACATGGAAACTCACATCGTGCATTTAGCCTTCCTTCCTCCGACCTCCCCGCTGTGTCTGACACAGCACCCATGATCCTTTGCCTCGCGGGCTGTGAGCTGTCAGAGTGACAGGGCATGAGGAGGTTGACATGTGACACTGGGAGACAGGATCAAATGTGTCATCATCTCCTCAAACAAAGAAACAAAGAGATTACAAACTCTTTGTGTACTGTTAGCTAATTTGTGTTTTGCTATAACAAAAATCTTTACATTTTCATCTTCCTTAATATAGTCACTTACAACCGTGATTAAGTTCTCTTCATTAGAGACATATGGTGGATGCTTTACGTCTTGAACCAATGGTGGAGTTGCCTTTTGTTTTTATCCTGTTTGGATTCCAAATAGATGGAATTCATAAACATCACAATTATTACCTGATCTGAGCAGGCTGAGGTGTTAAAACTAAAATCTGGCATAAACGTCCAAGATTACTGCAGTAATCCTCTACTCTCCTGTGTCTGACAACCTGTCGTTAGGCAAAGCACATGCGGCAGGGAAAGCACATACACGCGCACACGTGCACACACACGCACAAACATAAAGCTGTCCAGCTCTCAGAGGTTAGTGTGATCCATCCTAGGCTGCTGAGGCCTGCTGTGCTAGCAGACCACACATCCACACAGCAGCCCTTTATTGTTCCTTCCACTGGGTAATGGAAACAGAGTCAATGTGGCACGGAGGGGGAGGAAGTGGTGGCCATGGGCTGGGGTCCTGGGCCCTGCATGGCCCCTCCATGGTTGGCATCTCTCTGTTTCCACACATTCATGCACACGTGCACATTATACACACAACCTGTCTCTCCCTCGCTCTCCCTCACTGGATTTGACACACATGTATACACCATTATGAGGGAGTTCGCAAGCCGCACGGTAGTGAAAACGCACACCGCCCATGCATCCGTTCAAATGGTAGGAAATCCTGGACATGTCGAGTACATTTAGAAAAATACTTGAGGTTTTGAGGAAATCGGGATCACCTCATCTCGGGGTAACGTGATGCTGGATATATAAAAAAAATGAAGGGGTGCACATATGGAAGCCATCGCAGACCTCATGCATGCAAGTACGAATCAAAGGAACTCCAGCCCGGCTGCTAATGAGGGTGACCGTGACGTTTTTATGTTGTTATCCTACTGTGTGGCTTAGCTAATGGCTGTATAGGATGGGAGGAATTCCATCCACACGCGCACAGGGGGTTCTGGGCAGTATTGTTACAGCCTAAACACATTTTTTTGGTCTTTGTAGCATTTGAATTATAGTATCAGCTCTACAATATGGCAGGTAGGATTTAGTGGACGGTTAGCAAGCTGGATTTATTTACTTTAAATGTGTCACAGCAGCCAAACCAACACAGAGCGACTGGTGCTCCAGTTACATTGACACACCAAACACCAGTGGCTTATATGAGCAAAGAATAGAACAAAAGAAATGCCTTCATTTGCCACACAGGCCTTTTAAAATCTAATCGCAGCTATAAACATACTGTTTTATATTTGTTTTAATGCTCCAGTGTGTCTTTTCACATTATGTAATTGATCCTAGTGTGAACAAAGAGCTGTTGGATGCTGTGGTATTAATCGTGTGAGTGCTGGACCTGGTTGCAGTTTGTACCTGTGTGTGTGTGTGTGTGTGTGTGTGTGTGTGTGTGTGTGTGTGTGTGTGTGTGTGTGATAGAGGCAGTGTGTGCCTGCACATGTGTGTGTGTGTGTGTGTGTATTTCTGCATCAGTGTGTGTACTTGCGTGCTCCTGTGCTATCAGTCTTGGTCAGGTCCCCGCCTGGGTGCGGGAAGGTTTGTCTCCCCATGTTGTTGCAGCCTGTGTAATCATGGTATTAATTATTAGCTGTTTGCTCTCCATCATCCACCTCCCCTGGGGGCGGGCACCGTGCCTGGCCTGCCAAAGGCTGCCTCTGGGTGTCTCACAACGCAAATCTGCACGGTTAACATCACAATCATAGAACAGCAGTGAGAAGTACGATAAATTGTATGTCTTAATAGAGGGTTGAAAAATGGGAATAGGTTAGGTTTACGCTTGCAAAGGGGTGGAAAGTTTCCGGTACATTTCGGTCAGGTTTCCGGAAAGTTTCCGTGGGAAGAGGGAATTTATTTTTTTGCATGCATGTCGGCTTATGTCAAAACTTGATTTGTAACTTATTACAAGGTAAATACAGTTAAATTATCTCAACATTTCCAGTTTATTCCAGTTTACAGTCCCATGGAAGGTTTCCAACTTTGAATATTCCCGTAACTTTGCAACCTTACTTTGGTGAGATTTTAAATTGAATAAAAAAATAATCTTTATGAAACACTGCCATGTTGTTTTTTTCTGTGTTTCAAAACTACACTTACAGCCTGAAATCATGTAGTTCAGCTAAGAAATAAACAATGTGTCCCCATAGGCTTAGCCTGAATGGTGTGAGAAAAGATGTCTCACTCTATCCTGCTTAATGTCCTCGGGGCAGGCTGTGAATTAGTCTCAGCTCGATCTGATCTCATATGTGTCCTTTTCAAGCACTGCCACCGGCATATCCCCATCACTTACTAAGACACATGCGCTTATGTACATTTGTCTCCCTCAAATGCCACCATCGGCATTGCTCCTTCAGAGATACTTGTGAAATGAATTGTGTGAAAGAAAGTCAGAGTATCTGGCAGTGATTTTGGTGCCACAGGCATCATGTGTGAGAGCGGTGTGTGTGTGTGTGTGTGTGTGCCATGTGAGTCACAAAGAGAATCAGTACTTTTACCCCTGCTAGTTTTTAGGGACAGCTCACACAATTTTTGACCACCAGGACTTTGCTTGTGTTTACATGCTGACTAGTGGCTTCGGGAAAATAATTTAGTTTAAGGTCATGATTTACTCTGACACCATTATTTATCGTATCATTTTACTTTGTGTTGAAATATAAAAATGCGTACCATTAAAAGCGATCCAAAACAATTAAAGTAATTGACTGGATTGAAACAATTTAGAACATTTTAAGATTAAACCCATCATCCATCATTCATTGTGACAAATTTTCCTTTAGCTGCCTGTAGCGGTTTCCACAGCCTCTGCCATGTTTCCCATTTCTTTCAAATTCAATAATAGTCATAAAAACCAGATAATATGGAAACTTAAATTCTATGAACAAAAATCCAATAAACCAAAGCCAGAAATGGAGATATTTCTTCACCAACCAGAGCAGAGTTAATAAAAATCATTTATGGTCTTCACAACAGCATCTCATTGTCCGGGATAACAGTTTGAAGATGAGTTAAACAGATTTGGACGTTCCTGTTGCTAGATTCAGAGCATGATATATTATCATCTTTGGAATCAAGAAAAATAAAATATTTGTACAGAGTCTCTTGCATTAATTCACAACTACCACTGTTCCCCTGTGGTTTCCCGCCACTTTGAAGATTAGAGCGAGAGACTTAACCATTTCCGAACTGAAGAGCGGGAGGGGGGGCGTGTCGTGATTGGATCACAACGCCACATGTTAGTCGATTGAAAGCGCAGGAATTGTGTCTTAAAAGCAAAAACCGCCTCTTGGTAATCATGTCAGGAAAAATCCTGTCGAGGAAATGCTGCCAACTAGTCTCCACCAATGAGATTTCCTTTTTTTTTCATATCCATTTTTACTGTTTTTGCTGGAAGACAGAGGGACGTTCTAATCCTCTACTCATTGTTATCATTGTGTAGGACTGGCCGAGGGAAATAGCTTTTTTGATGGCAATGGAGGGGAAAGGGAGCTTTGCCAAAGAGGGCTTCAGAAGTTAATGGGCCGGTTTCTATGCTGACAGTAAAATCTTGGCTGGAGCCATCAGGAGCTTCGAAGGCGTTATCTACTTCAGCGGTTTTGAAGATTATCTTTAAAGGGAAAATATAAAATGACAATGTCAAGAACATGAGAGATGTCTAAAAGCAAAAGGTTTAATTGAGACTTTCCAAACGGAATTAACACCAAGCAAAAGCTGACGAGGAATCATAATAGTTTTGAGAAATTCTTCTCAGATAACAGTTGTAGCCTTGAGATCATCTCACAAGCAAACCGGATGAGTGGTGCGTTCATGTTTTGACACAGCACCTCGGGTTCTATGGAGTTTCTATTGCCAGTGGGTAATGTTCGATACCATGGAAAGAAATAGTGCCTTCGGTAACTGATGACCCTGCAGAATAAAGAGCCAAAAGGAAAATGAGACCCATTTTCTCAGTGAGTGCTCAGACGTACAGGTGCTTATGAACTCTGATCTTTATATCAGCGAGGGAAGAGAAAAAAAAAAGGGTTCGTGAGTCTTTTAAAAATAACCCAGCATACCTTTGCCAACCCTTTACAAAAAGCATGAGCAATGTGCGTACTGTATTTTTCGAAGCACTTTGGAGTGCAAGATCCAATCGGGCAGTCCTCCGGCACAGTTATTGGCAAGGTAACCCGAAGCCTTCAGCACGGACAGGGTGACCCTGTCCTTCATGTTTCTTCCTGCAAAACAACGAGGCAAAAGGAGAACAAGTGCCATCCTCCCGCACCAGCACACAGGTGCTTAGAGCCTAGAAAGGAAGGCTGAACACAGAGTTATAAAACAGCTGTGGCAAGATTCAGGTTTCTTGTAAACTGTTGAACTCTCCCAAACAAATAATTAATAACAAAAAATAACCGCAAACTACTAGTTAGACAATGAAACCTCAGAGGTTGCAGTGCGGCAAAGGGGAAGGACGTTGCCTCGGATATGGAGGCTAAGAATAGTGGCCGTCGTCGGCTGTCTGCACTTGCGTGTGCCTTTCACGCGTGTATCCGTGCATGTGCACATTGTTGTGTGTCTGCGCTTATCCTTCCCCTCTAAGGTTTGCCAGAATCTGCTTCAGTGCAGAAACCCAACGAACAAGCTACGACCCATCAGCAGCCAGGTCAGATTAGGTGTCTGTCGTTGGCCTTTGTGCTGATAACACTGCAGTGAGTGGCACTTCCCTACCGCCAGTTCACCTCTGCCGTTCCACACTTGTCAGTCATCCGCAAGTCAGATAGGCTCCGTCAGTTAAATAAGAGATAAAGCTAAAGTCAGGAAGAGGGGGGTGTTCTCCTTTAGTCTCGCACCCTAGTAAAGGGTTTTTGTTACTGATGAGGGTCACAGGAGGAATGAATAGCCTACAGACAGAGGGGTAGAAGAAGGGAAAGTTGACTGGCACATTAGCCTGTGTCTCCTTATCACTCTGCTTAACCTGAAGAGACAAGGGATCTCTTGATTTGTGGGGACGACCATGGGAACGGGGATATTGCGGAGTGAGGCAAGAGGGGACACAACTGTCGAGATAAATTTGCCTTCACATTTTCTGTGCGCAGCTGTCCTCTCACTCTCGATTCATTTTATTTCTCATGCACACAAATGCAAAATCACACCACGTTACACGATCACTGTTATTTTTTTCTTCTCCCCGTTTAAAACTTAAATGAAGTCTATTTTTCTGTCTCTCAATCTTGCTCATTTGAGCTTTGCACAGCCTTCCCCTTGCAACCCAATTAGTATTTCATAAGAGGCTCATCACCTTTTCATGCATATCACTGATGATTAGCCTCCTGGGATAACCTCGACAGAATAGTCTCCTGGATGAATTTAGTCAGTCTGTCAACAGGCATCAGTTCAGGCGGGATGAGACAAGACATGTCAAACTCTTTTTTTCAGAACAGAGGCAACTGTGGCAAACACTGTTATTGAACTGGCACCACAAGAGCGTAGCCTAGCTCTCACAAACATATTAAAGGTTAAGAAATATTAATGTCATGTTCAATCAATCATCATTACCCTCTGTGAAAATCCTGTTTAAAGTGTGGCAGCATTAGCAATTTTTAGCTTTGGAAATGTCTGGATATCTTGCTCCTAAAAAGTGTGCAACAATGAGCCTGCTCTCTGCCTGTCAGAATATTTTGCCTTTTGTCCTGAGAAATTGGTTCATTTTAGAGAGCTCTCTCACAGTAATGTCATAACTGACACATCATAAAAGGCAATGTCTCCCTCTATAGGTGCCAATGCAGCACTACAATTTATAACTTATATATTTTTAAATTTTTTTCCCAAAGCTTTAACAATCAGTAAGATGATAACAATTCGAAATATGTACAATAAAATCAAGTTTACCCAGGAACATATTCGCTACCAAAATACTGCATACTACCAATAAAACTCAAGCGTGCTGGCCCTTGTTTTGACAACAGAAATATCTTGTTCACTCTTTGCTGGTGTGGTATTAAAATCCAATTGCTTTTTCATTTCTTCTCATGAAAGTAGTAAATACATAATGTTTGATGTGTTTATAGTATAATTTGTACAACAGTTACACTACATGACTTATAAAATGCCTCAAGTGATATTCTGAAATCACTATTTTTGTTTGGTTGTAAAATCCTGTACATGTGAAATATCGAAGAAGGGACACTTTAAAGGGGTTTGAGTTTGTATATGCAATATATTTGTTCATTTGGAGTAAACACAAAGAACCACCAAACAAGCATAAAACATAAAAATATGTATAGAAAAGGAGATTTTTTGGTGTTTTATATATTCTTATATACAATGTAGATTACGATTTAACAGAAGATAGGAAAAATATAGGAAAATTTGAATTTATCATAACTTCCTAAAATCTAGGAAAAAATTAAGATGAGACGTAACCACAAAATGTATGGAAGGACATCACCATGTGAACAAACTTTAATCCATCTTAAAGAGTGAGAAATGCAGATGTCAAAAAAGTGCCTCTTTCTACTGCTCCGTCATCTTCAGGTAATCAAAATGTGCGGTGAGACTGTCAGTAAGAAAACAATGCTACAAAATAACTCAGATAAATGGAGGTGATTATAAGATGATGTCTGATACAGGTATCTTGATTATATATGCCAGTCAAAAGCAGTAAATTATTTTTTAGCAGTGCAGCACGGAAAGCAAACGCTGAGCAGAGTGGAATGCTTGTTATATGTGCGGATCAAAAAGGCGACAATACACAAAAAAAAAAAAATCTGTTTGTGTTTTTCACAAGAAAAGCACGTTTGTGATCCTTTGTATTCGAGATCTGATCCCTCCCGCCAACATTCCTGCTGTATCTCAAAAGGAAATAAGTTATTTTGGTCCAGGAAAGGTGCCCGCTATTATATCCAAGAAAATGAGGCTGGGTAATTTCTACATACTTGTGAGAATATTTTGTTTTGCTCAAAAAACATCAAAATAGAGAATCACACTTTTCTTTATGCTTTCTACAAAACAGGGAGTCACACTTTTTTCATCCTCCCAAATAACACGGAGTACAAAGTTTCAGTGGGAGGATAACGATGAAAAAGTATGCACAAATGTGAGATGGTGTCCCTGAGTAAGTGTCTGTGTCTCTGCCCGTCTAGATGGTCTCCACATAGTTGGCAGGGAACAAGCCCTGACAGCCATCTTTGCTCCATCCCCTCCACCAGGCTGTGTCCACCGTTTCCACGTCCTTAATGATGTCACCGGGTTCAAAGGAGATCTCAGATTCGTCCTCTGTGGGAACCACGCGATAACATGGTGAAAAACCCTTAGATTCCGGTGCAATTACTGTAAGTGGAGGCACTTAGAGTTCACTTTGAGAGTGATAATTGTCTAAATGGCAGCTTACCTGCTTGGTAGTCATACAGAGCCCGGACACAAATTTGTCGCTTTGCTAAAACCTGTGTGGAGAGAAAAGTGGAGTCAGGGAAAGGCTGTAATCATGAAATATATGAACATGAAAAATATTTCATGGACTTTCTTAAAATTAAATTAACGCTGGCAATTTCTGTATATTGAACAAAGTCCATTAAATTCAAAAAAAGAAAGAAAGAAAGAAAGAAAGATTTTTTTGGGGGGGGGGGGGCAAACCAGCTTTGTGCAACACACTTAACAAGTAGAATTTGTATTTAAAGCTGCTTATAGATCAATGGTTTGTGGACTACCTCTTGTCCATTTTCTGAGATAACTGGTTCCTCTTCCTCATTGTTGTCGGCCTCCTCTTCGTTGCCGTGGAGATCGTAGCACACAGCCAGCTCCGGCGAGCTGAGTTCTGTGTCCGATGGACTCAAGGATCGTCCTGAGGAAGAGACCGAAATGCGAAATGAATCAATCAAAGTCCAAGAGGCAAAGTGAATTCATTTATTTATGTTTCGTCGCTGAATAATTCAACGTGGTAAAAATTGTTTAAAATAGATTTGTTGCCGAACCGGTGCCATTCTCACTCGGTTCTCCATTTGTGATCCCGTTGGTTGACGCGGTGACAGTCTCATGCTGAATTTCTTGACAAATTGGTTCAGCATCTGAAATAATAACTTGGTTGTAATCTTTTGTCATAGAGCAGCGTATTATCAAATGCCATTTTAACTTCTGCAAAGCTTCAGTACATCATTCAAAAATAAACTGTGTGTGACAGTGTAACAATGAGACATGTTAATCAAGTCCAAATAGCAGGATACAAGAACAAGAGGCCCACCGGTGACTGTCGACTCTTCCTCTTTCTTTGAAAGCTCGGCGGGCTCAGAGGGAGTTTGACTGCCTTCTGATTGATCATTCTCTTCATCCTTTGTCCCCTCTTCCTCTTGCACCACCTCCACTGGCTCCTCCAGTGGGGAATGCTCAGTTTCCTGTTTTAATCCATCTTCCTCTTCCTCTTGCTCCTCTTCCTCGTGCTCATTTTCCTCTTTCTGGACTGGTTCTGCGGTGACAGCACAAGGCTCTGGTTGCATTTTAACTTCTCCTTCATCTCCTTCATGCTCCTCCACATCCTCTTCCTCATCTTCCTCCACCAGTACGGCATTCACTTTGTAGCCATCGTCATAGACCTCCTCCGCGTAAACAAGGGTGACGTTGTTGGAGTCTGTTGATTGAAAAATGATATCATTAGAAACATGACAGAATTTGATAAGCTCACATGTTGCAAAAGAGCCCACAGACGCTTTTGATAGAAAAAACGGAACTACGAAGAATCCAAAAATGCAGTTAAACTCGGCATGATTATAAGTATGAGGGGTTTACTTTAGGACAAATATTCTAAACTCTTCCATTTAAATATAACCAGCCACTGATTCATGACCCTCCCAAACTTAATCCCATTGCATGATCAGATCCATAAGTAATAGTTTGAGTTCTATTCCCTACCTGTATTTGGCTGTGGCCTCTCTGGAAGAGGAGCTGTTGGAGCTTGTGGTGCTCCTCCAGACTGGAAGCAGAAGGTGGAGGGCTGAGGCTGGGTTGGGGTCTTTGGGGGTGAAGCTGGTAGGGCTTCTGGATCCAACTGAGAGGGGTCGTTTTTTGCTAAACTGGGGTACAACGAAGCCAAGAGACTAGGGGGGGCGGGAGGGGCAGAAGGTTCTGTGGGTGAGGGGGGTTTGGCCTGAACAAACACCTCATCTTGCTTGTTGGTCTGTGGATCACTGGGCACTGCTGAGCCTGGAGGGGCAGGACGGAGAGGAGATGCGGGCGGTGAAACGGCGGCTCTGGAACTTTGAGGAGAAGTGATAGGGCGAAAATCAGGACTTGTTGGAGGAGACATGGCACGGTAGATGGAGGAGGGAGGAGCTCGGGAGAAGGGGGATGCCAGGGGTGAGCTGTAAGGGGAGGATGACGTGCTCTCTTCTGCTTTGGAGAAAATAAAGGCCGTGTCCGTCAGGCTGCGCTGGTATCGTCTGAAGGGTTTGCCTGGAGTTCAGAAAGTGAAACAATGGACATTGTTTATCCGGAAAATGAACGATCTTCATCCAGTTCCGACCCTTTTGTCAATGGGCTCATGTGGACCTTGCAACACGTGGTGTCATGCGGCTCCACCTCTGATCTACAGTGTACATACCAGAGCGGGAGGATCCAGGGCTGGTGGGACTTTGTGACGACGATGAGGACAGCTGCCTGAAGAACTCTCTTGGGTTCATGGAGCGCTGGGACACCAACGCAGCTGCCTCCTGCGGGTTGAGTCATGATTAGAGTAGGCTTGGGACTAAACAGAGTAAGACACATACAAATGACAAAGGGGTGGCCAATTCAGGTCTTAGACAAAAGGCGTGGTTCCCAAACAATACCAAAGGGGGTCAGCTGTTTGGGTTTCTGCTTCAGGGGTGTAAGGTTCACTTACTGCTGCTTTCTCTATGGACTCACTCCTGCTAAGACGAGCCCTCATCGCTTCCACATGCTCCCTCTGCTGCTGCTCCTGTCAGAGCAGAAACACAGCAGCAATCGTATTTACATATTCACTCTCACATTTTTATGTTTTTCATCTCTTCATTCGGAAACTATTTGAAAAAGTAGACGACAAAGCAGTTGAGACGAGTGACACTCGAGTGTTTTGACATTAATGATACGGTAACTGTTGACACAAAGCGATGCCTCGCGAGTAGTGTTTTTGTTTTCACTTATCTTCTACAAAACCCTCACTAAACTAAAAACAAGTTTAAACATCCTTCCTTTCCATTCTCACAGAAATAAAGCATATAGTGTAATATATTGTAGGCAGTCTGAACTGTAAGTGAAGACTCAAGGTAACTGTGAGCCCAAGTCCACGAAAGATATTTAATTTATTTTTTCATTTTATATTTAGTGTTGCACAGCATAAATATGAAAACCATAATTCAGTATACATTAAAATAATTATCAAATGCCTTGAAGGTTGCCACGTCTTGCTATTTCACGCGATTGATATGCTCAGCAACCATACAGAGTAGGTGACATGGAATCAGGTTTAACATGACAACATGAATATTCACTATAAATATTAGATAACATTCTTATCCGCTGTATAGTCCCATAATTATCTCATGTTAAAGCAAATGATCAGCAGGTGGTACGTATTCTACATTCCCTTGTAAGTGTAGTCAGTCCAGTGTTTGTTCATAGCTGTAAAGGAATTAGTCCATGTGGATATTGGGGCAGACAAGGGAATCCATTAGTTCATCTGGATTACATTACATGAATCAAATAAGTGTACTTATTGACAATAAATAAACAGTGCCACATCTGTATAGTATGCTCACTCACCCATTTGGATTTTTCCTTTCTGAGGAGCTCTTCTTCTTGCTCTGCCTGTTTTCTTCTGTTTAGGAGGAAAACCAATAACATCATGTTACCAACATGTCTCCAAAAGTCTTCATCCAAAATGCACCATATTTATTATAATTTTATTTGAAACTATTATACCCATTTATTAAAATAAGTGTTAGCAAGCTCTTCTCCTGTGCCAAGATAATCCATCCACTTGACAGGTGTGACATTTCAAGAAGCTGATTAAACAGATTGATTATTACACATGCAGCCACCATAAAAGGTCCCCCTAAAATGCAGTTCTATCACAAAACACAGTTTTAATGCAGTCTGCCATTGGCATGATGACTGCCAACAGAGCTGTTGCTGTGAGCCACCTACTTCACTCAGCCATCGAAGAGGAGTGGACTCCTCAAGCAACAACACCACACTGACGAGAAGGAGGTGTGTCACACTGCACGAGGCTATTGTTGGTGACAGCAGATGCTGACTGATAACTGATGCATTTCAGTAGCCCCAGTTATGTGAAATCCTAATAAATATTGGTCTTTTATCGTGACCAGCCCGAGGCACACCTGTGCAATAATGATGCAGGTCAATCAGCATCTCGATATGGCACATCCTGATGGATTATCTTGGCAAAGGTGCATGTCTTCGCCCGCACGGATTCCAACCGATTTGTGCAAATCCTTTTATTGAATAAACCTTTTGTGTGCACATAATAAAGGTGTCAGATCTTACATTTCAATTTCCACTTAAAACAAGTGCAGCATTTATACTTTGGCTCGGTGGATTTGCTCTTCAAATCTTTACAAAATACTGCCGCTGGAGGGCACTATGGGAAAAGACATTGTTCCTACCGCTGCTCCTCAATCATTTCTAGCTTCTCATTCATCTTCCGGTCCCTCTCTTCTGCATCCCTCCGCTCCTTTGAAACTCTTTCTCTTTCGAGGCGACGTCTCTCCTCTGAGGCGCGCCTCTTCTCTTCTTCTTTCCTCTCTTCCTCTTCACGCTGACGCAAACAACGAGGAACAATTGGGACGGTCTTATACTTATATTTAACTTCAATACCAAACGTGAATTACAGTAAACATCCGTCTGAGCTATTGTTTAGCCAATGAATTTCGGTCAAATAAGGTTATTAGCCATACCTCTGCACGGGCCCAGAAGGAGTCTCTATTAATTCGTCTCATCTCCATTGCAGCATTTGTTTTTCTGTAGTTAGTACCCTATGAGATAAGCAAAGGAATAGTGAAGGAAAAGTTGTATTTTATTCAATAGTAGAGGAAGGGGTGCCACTTCATTTTACTGCATTATTGTCAATGACTGTAATTACAATCTTTTCAATTTGATTTCCTTGTGTTCATAAGAATACTAGAATAACAAGGGGGAGTGGACGGTTCTTCCTTAAATTGTGTCACAAATAGTATTTGTAAGTCTATGTCTCCATCTGATGGGTCGATGAGGTATTGCAGTAGACTCACCACTAATTCCTCCTTGTCTGCACACCTGGAGCTCTTTCTCACCAACTGTGCGGGAGCCTGGGCCTGGGCCTTGCTGAGCTCTACTTTGACCTTCTCCTCCGTCACATCCTCCACTTTCTCCGCAGTAATGAACGCGTTTGCTTCCTGAAACATGGAGGGCAGGGAATGAAAAAGAGACAGCAAGTGGAGCAAGAGTATTGAAGCCACACACTCAAATGAACAATACAAAACGTAGACCCTGCTGCTTGAGATATAAGGATTGTGACAGAGCCAAGAATCCTACTTGGCCTTGGTGTGAGGACAGCAAGGCTTTGCTTGGGATGCTTATTGGTGGCTGAGGGAAAGATGAGGGGAAATTGAATAGGGCATATGATAGGGAGTGTGAAAAAAGGTGTGTGTGTGTAAGCATTTGTTTTTGCAAAAAAGGGAGAAAAATAAAGAGGCTCTCACTCAACATGCAACAGTTACACAATATTTGGAAGTCTAGCTCAAGGGTTAGATAAGATAAGAACACGAACATGAGACATGAAATCATGCATGTTGCCAGGACCTCAGAATAATTTCAATGGAGAGTAAGACCAGGCTTGTTGTTGATGGAGGGCCAGTTTTGTCAGTCTCCAACCGGAAACCAGAACTTTATCAGAAGGATGACGCTGACGCTGAACAGAGCGTTCACTGTGCCCTATCATACATGTCAGTACAGGGAATGAACCATATCACTCTGAATGTCACTGCAAAGCCCACAGAGATGGTGGAGAAATCACAGAAACAGACAGAACCTAAAGTAGCAAAACACTACTCTACTCCCACCACTATCACCAGTATCCTGGTATCGTCACGTACCGTATGCAAATCTAGTTATACCTTTTTTCTAACGCTATACGGCTCTCAGCAGCATTTGCTAAGTTACTCTTTCACTATCTTTTTTTAAGATGTAAATAAGAAGTGCTAGAATAAATAACGCCTTCCTCTTCTCTCTTTCCTTCCCCTTACTATTCTCATACAGCTGTTTCACCATATGTCAACCCCTTAACATGTGTTTTGCTGTAAATGTAATGACCTCACAAGCGCCAATCTGCTAACATTAACATTTAACTCTTTCTATTCAAGCTCAAAGAACTGCTTGTATAGTGAACTACCTAATTAAGGCTAAATGTGTCAAAATGATCCCTATCAATGCTCTAGATATGTTCAGGGGGAATCTTAGTATGTCATCCAAGCGGGATGTGGCATGCAAACCAACTATCTTCTTAGGATTAGTGACATTGACCATGGCGATGAATAGCAGCTAAGGGTATAAGAATATCACCTCTCTAGGAGGAATAAGAGCCTGAGGTGTTTATTGTGTGTGATATTTTGAAAGTTAGTGAGTTCAATGTAAAAATCCATAAAAAAAACAACAACATATTTGCCTCACATCAGGATAGGCCCATTGATTGATCAACCAATAATTGATCAACATTATGGTGACAGGACAAAGAATCCATATATATATAGCCTGTGACTCAAGATGCTTGAGCCAACAATATATTTGTTAGATCTCCACAAACACAAAACACTTGTGTCAGTTGGCATGAATTTCTATATGGTGTCGCTTCTTGTAATTTTTGCCATGTGGCCTTTAAAGTCTTTCTAGATCAGGATAGAAACTGTAAAACAAACCGGTTTGAGTAATCATTTTAAAGCATTTATCTCACTCCAACCCTCCGATTATTTCACAGACAAAGGTATGCTGTACTTTTTAAAAACGCTTCCCACGATGTTTACAATGCTCATAGCCAGCATATGAGGTAACTCATTAACAATGTGAACAGTGAATAATCTTGTGAATTTAATAGAGCATGGACAAAAACAAGTCAAGTCACGTCTGCTGCACTGACCAGAAGAAAAAATAGCTAGTTCTGAAAATACCATTTCAGTAATATGCCTGGCTAAGATGTCCGTTATGCAAGCTTATACATGTAGTCTGAAGAAGCTATAAAGAATAAACCAAAGGCTGAACTTCTGTTTAAAGGAAAATGACATTCTTTCATGCTCACAGAGACAGTGAGCAGTGACAGTAGTGACCGCAAGTTGATTGCGTTGTTGGTCTGGCTGTTAATGTATTATGCGCGTGTGTGTGTGTGTGTGAGAGTGTGTGTGTGTGAGTGTGTGAGTTCATGACTTTGCTGAGGTTAGGGGTCACAATTCTCCCACAAGTGTCAGTCGGAGAGACAATTCCTTTCACTCTATGCCATATTGACCATGTGGTCATTTCAATACAGATAAAATCCCATGACAATATGTCCAGAGAACACTCAGAAAGCGCAAAGCTTGCAGATAGTGGCTCAAAAAATCCCACACTGTGTAAAAAAAAAGAAGACAAAAAACAACAAACATTCCACACATGCTTCCTCAGTTGACTGGGTGATGCCTTTATATGGAAACTAGTAAACCTAGGGCGCCTAGTTAGACCGAAACCCAAAATAAACAGTTTGAGCGATACGGATGGAGAGATCTGTAGTCAGCATGAATCATAATGTAAGCTGCAGATTGTACCCTCCATCTGACTCCATACCTGAATCATGAAAGCACAGCAGTGCCCTCCTCTTCATTCCCGCTACTTCCTGTCTCTCCTATTACCTGAGTTTGTGTTTCATCACAGACAATAGAGCCCAAACTCAGCTGCCTCTATAGCTGAAATGGAGAGAGCGACTGCATAGCCAAAGTCATGACTAAAACTGCAACACAACAGGAAGTGGACTGAGGACAGGAAACTCTCAAGACAATACAAAGCAAACTGCTGTGAGCAAATCATTTCTGTGCATAATAACTGATCACAGAACGTTTTCACTACAGCAGAGATTTGACAAGTAAAGAGACCGAATGCCTGTTTCCGCCCCGTCCTCAATGGTAAAACTGTCACAGCTGGAAGTATGTCGTCTTTAATGCACAGTGTAATTGGGACGCCAAACAAACAGACATTTGTAAAGCTCATTGGCAGATACTGCACCTTGAAAAAGCTTCTGATGGCTGGAATGTGGCTGGCACATTCTGTCCTTCGGAAGTCTTCCACATTTTGACCGACCTGCAGACAAACACAGGATGTAGACACTTACATTCATGCCATACCTCTCTCAAAGAGGACTAAAAAAAGAGAAGGTAAGCAAGGTTAGGAACAATAGAATTGACGTGTTTCACCATTTGAATAGATAACTCAATAGAAAATAGTAAGTCATTCCAAGGGAACGATTTACAGTTTACCCTCTTATTTATAGACCTGTGGTTATAACAATACATGTGAATTAACTTTAACATCACTTCACCACAACAGAAGGCCAGCAGCATTATAGACCTTCTTTCAGCATCTTTGTCTTGGAATAATTCATGACCAGATATTCTTAGTGAAAAGGTGGATTTACGGCCAATCAAAGGCAGTTTCGTGAAACCGCTAACGCTGCTGTATCTAAAGAAAGTGCATATCTTGGAGCGCTTCTTTGCATACCTGCTATTTCAAAATGTATGCGCAATGCTTATGTGTGATCTTGTAGCTCGTGCTTGCATGTGTGATTCCTTAACGTGATCATGATCCTGTCTGCCACTCACCCAGATGATCATAGCAATCCGAGCGCGACCTGTCTCCACACTTTCCACTTTGCACAGTCCGTACTGAGCCTTGGAGATGTGAAACTTCCCTGCCAACTCTGCCACACCACCCGCTGTAAGAGAGGAGACAGATCTAAGTACAAGTTGAAGGAACAAAGTAACAAACAAGAGTGATGGAGAGATAACAGAAAGGCTACACGTTTCAATATTTGATAAAAGTTTGAAGAATTTGATAAGCTCCATGGTGTTTTGGCTAACTTTACATTTCTATGAAACCTGCAACAGTCTGTCTTACCTCCTGAGTCAGCAAGTTTGAGCTTGTTGGTGATTCCCTCATACGTGAATATTGCCCTGTGGACATAGAGACAGGCACACAGGTCAGCTACTGAGAAATGTGGGTAACAGAGACACATGACCAACACAGGATTTTCAGTGATAAAACAAGTGTAGGTTTGATTTCTGTTTCCCTAAAAGGCTCATTCAAAACATTCACATCCAGAATGAGCGTGTGGACAGCTGAGTATGCCATGTGTTTAGTCTTTCGCAGTGCACAGGGGACACACAAAGGCACACTCACATGCCTAGCCAGATGTGTTACTACACATTCTATGTGCAAACCATAACAAGCATCCCAATAGTGCAAAGCATTTATACAAAGGGCCAACGATGCCATTCTCTTCTTCTCTTCTCTTCACTTTTTTGGTCTCCCAGAGGCCTTTCCAGTGCACGTGTAAAACAGGAAGGCACTAGGCAACAGAATAACCTTCCCTCATAGTGTTTACCTCAGAGATGGATCCCTACGGGGTTTCTTTTAGATCTTGCAGGTGAAAACCTGTCCCTCCGCACCCTTCTGTCAATCGGCCTGCAGGTCACTGTGGCAACTCAACAACTCAGAACGCGTTCCCATGATACCAGTGGGATGCGATTCCACCACTGAACAAACCAGGCGAGTACAAACTAAACTGAGTGTTTGTTTTGAGATGTTGGCTTTGTTGCTGAATCTCCGAGACAAAAATGTGTGACTTCAGAATCAACCAAAGAAGAAGCAAACCACGAGGTACATTGGTACTTGCTACACAAACAAATAGTTCAAAGTCCAAATTGATACCCATGTGTTATTTTGACAGGACATGATACTAAAAAGGTTCTGATTCATGTGTGTGTTTGAAGCTCCACTGGGGGTAAATGTGTGTGTGTGTGTGTGTTTGAGTGTGTGTGTGAAAGGCTTTACGAGGTGGCCTGCAGAGAGATGGATTGTCCCAGCTTTATAGGACTGTGGTGGTGTATCCGTGCGTCCGACACTGTTCCTTTGTACGATTCTCTCTGCAGGGCTCCTGGGCGTGTGTCAGTAAACATCTGGAGCTGGGTGACGAGAGTGTCTGGCCATGAGCAGCTGTTACAATTGGCCAAAGTTAAATGTTTAATGTTTGTGGGTGTTTGTCGGGGGGGGGGGGGGGGGGAAGGAGTAAATAAGACTGAGAGTAAAACAAAGAGGAGGAGGGAGCAAAAAAGAGAAAATATAAATATTTGGCTTTTGATACAAAATCAATCTAAAGTGAAAGAAACAGCAGCTATATGAAGGCGGACAACTTGGAAATTAAATCGTTTAGCATCTCGAAATCACTGTTATTTCTTCCAAAGAAAAAAGGTTAAAAAAATGTCAATCGGTATGTAAGTGTCCTGAGGACACAATAACCACATTGTCTGCCTTTAGGAGCAAGCTGCCTACTTGCCCTGCATGTGTGAGGAGGCAAGCTGAAACTCCTCTTGCATTTTGTTCATTGTGCAAATAATAGTGACTGGTATTTAATGAAAATATATCATGTCATCTAGCAAGACATGGGTAAAAAATAACAGAAATATTCTCCAGGGCTTTCTGTGAGCTTTGGATCACCTGTTTTTTTTCTTTCACATATCTCTGCAGGGATTAGTCTAGCCACAATATTTAAAGAAACAACACACACTTCACTCCGGCATTTGTCTTACCAGCATCACTTAAGACACCAATCCACATTTACTGATCCTTGGTCCTCAAGACATTTCTAAACATTTCCAAAGGTCACCATTCACAAGCAGTTCAAGGTCAAAGATCACTGGGCCTCTGAGGGAGTCGTAATTGCATGAGCAAATTCTCTACCCACAGGGAACAGGCTTGCACATGAGGATACACTGTGCCGTGGAAGACTCTTTGTCCTGTCAGAGCTTTCACTTGCATGGAATTTGGCAAAGGTCTATTTTGACCCACTATTATTCTCCTCAAGACTTTACTTTACAACCAAAACAATATCAGTAATTGGACCTGATAACATTTAGCATTTTGGAAGAACCACAAATCTCAGATTTGGTCCCCCGACGGAAGGAAACACCAGCACGTATTCAAGGGAATAACTAAATATCCATGTTCCGGACTGTTCTCTCATCCGAATGTTTTATCAAACAATTATGTGGTTGAGATTTCAATCAGCCCTGCTTACCTTATTTATACAACCCAATGTTTCCTTTCTGCTGATATTACATTAAATGAGGCCTCCAATAGTTCACTGTTGCAGATATGGCATGTTTTTAAAACTGTGCTTCTACTTCTGTGCCATTTACTGAGCATAAGGTCAAACCCTGTGGTAAACCAATGATTGTGAATCTCAATATGCCAGCAGTGTGGTGTAGTCAGTAGAGAGTGACTGTTCTCCCTCTATACTCACTACACAGATAGTTAAGGTTAAAATTCGAATTGCAAGTGTATACCCTGCTAAAGTGTCCCTGAGCAAGACAATGAAACCAAAAAAGTTTTACGATCAAACTTAAATAGCTTACCCATTGGCACCCAAGTAAGCCTTCTGTTTCTCTCTTTTTTTGTCTGCAACTTGATTAGCTGTTGTTACTGTAATGTAGTGGCAGATGTATTCAAAATCTTTCACAACTAAAAGTGCAGATAGACCCCCATTCCTTCACATGTGCAGGTTTCATGAGAGCCATTCTGACTGATGAGAAAAACAGACTCTCCTATGTCGATACTCCAGCCCACAACCAAACTGAGCCAGCCATGACCTCAGCTCTGAGAAGGAGGGAGGGAGGAATGGAGGGTGGAGAAGAGACCGAAAATGTAGGGAAAGAGGCCATCATTCAGGGCGTGAGGGGCATGAAAAGGGGAGGTTTTTAGGCGATCAAATATGGCCTAATATTAAACAGCATCATCTTTTTAAAAGTAACTAACAATGAGGAGAACAATCTGTCCATCATTACTACGGCAAGCTGCTAAGTGCAGCTATAAAACAAATAAACGATCATTCATCTCTGAGTATACAGAGACAAAGGCACACACACACAAAACATGTCGGAGCCAGTAACAATAGGGATTGTTTGCTTTGGAGGCCGTGTAATACCTCCAAACATGCAACGCTCTACCATTTCAAGATGAACATAACAGAACCAGATGGTGAGCCGCGTTAGAGAAGGCCTTGTTTTCACTTATCTCGGCATTCCACTTCCCCGGGCTCCAATATGAACCATCACAGTGTGGAATTATGCAGGAAATACTAGAACATAATGTACATACTTTGCTTGAATTGTCATTTCTGAAGAGAACTTTTGAGGGGTTTTCATCCCTTTTTACTCTCATCTAAATTTGTTTTGATGCATGTCATTTGACTTGTTCATTGTTAAACAACAAGACAAAGCAAAACTAACCGATCCACGCCGATGCAGCGCCAGTCCCGCAGCCAACCAATCCATTTCTCATGAAGCGCGTTCACTTCGCCATCGCCTCGCTCCGTAAATTGTGTTGATATCTCAACATCATCGTTGCTACTCTAAATTCATTATTCTGAATCCTGTCTCCTACAACACATATTTCTTCCCCTCCTACTTTAAATCCTGGAGCACAACGTACCTCTTTCACAAACCAGAGCCATATCTCATCCTCATCTTTTCTCCCTCAACTACCCTTTGTCTCACTGAAAGGAATATCTTGTGGGCTCGTAGGTCATTTATTCATTCCATCTTTGCCAGCGGGGCAGATGTGAGAGATTTGTGGTTATGCACGCTGTAGCGATATGATAAATTGCACACGAAGAGAGAGATATGACAAAATGGATGAGAGACTGGGGGCTTCCACCAGAATTTACCGCCCAGATAAAGCTCTGCATCAGGTTCATATTTTGTTCCTGTGTGCATTGCTCACTCACATATTGCACGCAAATTCCCCCGGTGGCCCCATCAACTCTCATGCAAGGCACTTGACCTGCGCTTTTCACGATGCAACCTCTTCAATGCTCATTTCATGCTTTAACGTCTTTCACATTTTCTCTACGCCTACCTTTCCACAAGCTTCCTTGTGTTCATTTCATTTGACATCATGTGTTTTTTCTCCCCCCCAACTTCTTACTCTTGGCTCAAAGCTGACCTGGGCTGAGTGCTATTTTTAGTCGCTCCGTCTACCTCTCTGGCTGTCTTGGAGTGGGGAGCTTGGAGACGTCCCCACAGCGTTCATTTCCTCTCGCCAAACATGGGCAAAAAAAGCCAGACTGGACTGAAAAAGTCCTTCCCCCCCCTTGTCCGGCATGTTGCTCACAGAGTGTCAATGGGACGACCACAGATTCTTCAGTCCGTCTGCACAAGGGAGACATGTGGAGGTTTACGGGTTGAGGGTGAGAAATGTGAGTAAGAGAGAGGAAGTGACGGAATGAGAATGTAAGTGGAGGATAATAAAAGGAGAGAATGGCACAGCATTTGCTGTGGTGATGCATCCCTGTGACTGAATAACGTTGCACGGCATGAACACAAGGCCCATTTCCACAGTGACCTTTGGCCATTAATTAAGTTAATTAAGTTAAGTTTTGTGATAAAGCATTAATATCAAAATGATTTAGATTAGAGGGTTGGTGCTCATATGAACCCCTCAGTCCTTATTAAATATCTTGCTCGGAGAAAGGGAGCATCTGCAGAGAAACTGCAAAAGAGAAAAATATTATGTGATAAAGTTTTTTGAAGATGAGGGTAAGGAGAGAGGACATTTGCAAAGAAATAGCAAAAGAACACAAAGGGGTATAATCTTGGTTCATACACTCATGGCTTGCTACAGAGGATTCAGTCAGGTGCCCTGCAGTGAGGGGGCTCTAACAACTGTAATCCCCACAGACCAAGCAAGAGGGCCCCTTAATACAAGCTGCTGAGCAGAAAGGGGATTTAAGCCCTGCACATTTACCCCACAATATAATATAAAAATTATATGTAGCTTAAGCGCAAATTCAGTCAGGAAGACAACCGGTCTGACTCTGTTTGCCTCCTTTGTAATTGCTCTATCAGCTGATTGGGGGCGTGCACATTTGAGTAACCACTCGGATTCTACACACTGTTTCCTTAAACCAATCACGTTGTCGTTGTCAATCTTTAAAAAGTGTTCTCCTCTCTGTTGGCGTCAGCTGTCATTTCAGCATGTAGCTGAAGCGACCCTCCTCCACCCCAGTCACCTCCAGTTGGCATCAGCATTGTTCCTGGTTCGTCATCAGGTTGCTGCTATTCCTTACACCACCTCCACCAGTGTCTGGACTCCAGGGGGATTGGGCTTATTGGACCTCACTATCCCTGCCTTCGGGGATAGTACGTCATGAGGGAGTCCAATCGCCAAAGACTTTGCACAATTCATATTTTATGCTTGTGTAATAAATTATTGTATTACTATTAAACAAGTCTCTCCTGATTGAAATTATATTAGTGTCTTCTGCTTGCCACATACAATTTGTCTTGGTTATTAGTCCAACAATGAAATGTAGTTTACATTAAATGTGCTGTTTAATGTATTGGAAAACTATTTTGACGTTCTGATAAAGTCACAAGGCGGACAGAAACCAAAGAAGCTATGGGTTGAATGACGTGAAGTAAAGTGACAAATGAACAAGCCAAATATATGGCAATATTTGCTTGATGCGTAATATCCTTTGCTTTCATTTCAACTGACACACTTTGCAATACTTAACATGCCCCTATCCCACTGAGATGGACTCCAAAGCAAACAAGGTAAGGCAAAGAAGCTTCTTGCTCAAAATCTTTTGAATACGTTGACATCTGAACTACATGATGTTGAGACACGCTGTGGTAACAATGACCTCATGTTAGTCCACAATTACAATTCCTTTTTTATATGGTGTTGTGTCTTTTATTGTCTTGTTTTTGGTACCAAATGGAAAAAAGTAAACTCTAAAATGATAAATTTGTATTAAAGATTACATTGAAAGTAACCTGTACTAACATGAAAACATTTCTTTGCTTTTAATTAATTTTGCATTGATGCATCAATGGCAATACTGCTGTTGAATCCTGTTTGTCTCTACTTTAAAAAGTGTCCATTCAAATCCATCTGAAGAATATTCACTGCATGCCTATTTGACCCTATAAGAGAATACTTCCTCCGATCCACCCTCTGAGTAACTGACTGATCAGTATAGTATTTGACTGGGTGGAGGACCCGGCAGAGTGCTGTGGAGAATATTACAGACTGCAGCTGTTTGGCCTGGATGGAATGGAAGGGTAAATAGTGGGAGAAATGACAGAGGCGACAGTGAATGAAATAAGAGAGAAAATGTATCTAAAATAAATAAAAGCATGGACAGAGAGTCGAACAACAGAGCGCATACAATACGGCAGTGGGGGGGGGGGGGGGGTGGTGATGTAGGAGGACGCAGTGGGAGGCACTGAATGGAATGCTGCCGACGGGAGGAGAGAAGGGAGGAAAATGTCAGCGTAACACAGAGCCAAGGAAGTTTAGAATTTGACACACTCAACAAATAAGTAATTCAATCAGCGCCAAGGACCAGTGAGAGAAAACAGCCTCCTGTGCTGAGGCAGATTGAAAGAAATGGGGAACAGACAAAGAGAGACAGACAAAAGCATGCTGCTGATGGTAGATGTTGACTCAAAATGTGCAGGAACAAAAACACAACGAATAGAGCAGAACGGGTGTAAACACTGTCAAAGGGTGTTGAAGTGCGAGGTGGTGCGTGGACATTGTGGGACATTGTGGGGCATTGTTGGACTTACAGCCATCAGGTCATGCGCACATAACAATAGCCAATCATAGAGCAAAAACAGCTGCACATGTTCTCATTACTTCGCCCCCGCATTTATCTCTGTGTCATATAAATCCCCATCATCAACAGCGTAGGTGTGCATGTCCGAAGGGACACAGGATGTGAAAGCAGTAAATATTCCCACACCTGGAGTTTGCCACCACCCATTAAACCTTGGAATGGCTGAAGCCTGGAGCCGCTCGGTCTCACTGGTTTTAAAGAGATTCACAGAAATCACGATTTCTTTCTCGCTGTGGCACCTTTATCAATTCAGCAAGAAGAAAGAGTCCAGACTACCACTGTTGTGTGGTACATACTATATGTAAGAGCTGATAATGAGGGCGCTGGTGGGTTTACACTCTGAGGTGCAACTCAGCTCTGACTCAACACAACACTAAATATGTATAGCAGATTGATGGTAAATTTACTATAGACTGAGCTGCAGAGTTAATGTAGTTTTGACATCATTTCAACTTTGTCAATGTCAACCTAAGCATTATATTACTAAGTAAATAACTTTTAGGTTAAATAAAAATATGTATTTTCCGTCACAAATGTTTTGTATTTGTTAAAAAAAGACAATGGGAAAATTTGGTGGAAAATGGATGAATTTCAAGATGAACATAACAGAACCAGATGAATGAATGATTGAATGAAGTTCAATGTCATGAGGGTGCGTGCTGAAGAGCGATGGTGGGAGATGGAGAGAGGGAGTACTATTCAGGTCAGTGAAAAGCCACTCAAAGATATGGTTCACACTGGGGAAAACGATTAAACGCAACAGGGGATGTAGATGGGTATAAATGGGTGGATTGACATGGGGCGCAGTTGACAATGGCACACAATGGGAAACGGCCATAGAGTATATGAGGTTTCCAGGGGGACAGAAGAGCATGTGGTCACTGGGAAAAGTGTCTAGATTGGCGTATTACCGGAGACTCTATGGGGTAAATTCTAACAACTATTATAGGGTGGTGTATGGTCTGTTTCAGAGAGCTACAGAGAGAGGATGAAAAATAATTCCCTACACCTGAGATAGGAAAGGACAGAGGGGAATAAAAGGGGATGTGGTAAGGAGAGAAGAGGAATGTGTGACTTTGAAACCTCTAAAATTGTGATCCATTGGGATCACTCTGGCATTTCCTGTTCATGCTGTCCCATACTGCTTACACAAACATACACACACACACACAGGACAAGCCTCAGGCCTCTATATCACAGTTATTCTGAGTTCATTCCAAACATGATGGCATCTTATCGTCAACCATTTCCTTGCATGAAACAAATTAAACTCTCCCAAGTATCACATAGCGACCGAGACCTCATTTGGCCTGTCTCCTCGGCCGCCCTGTCAGTGCTCTGATCCACCTCAGAATCAGGATCTGTATGTGAAATTTGACTGCGGTTCCCACTATGTTCTCCGCATACATACAAATACACAAGAAAAATAAAATGTAGAACTATCATTCCTCTTCACCTGTACTTATATTTCCTTTTGCTTTAGTCTGTCACTTTCAAAGCTGCCTCCTGACAGCGCCATCCCACTTGTGTCTCGTTATTCCCTCAGTAATTCTAACCAAGAGTCCTCGCTCATTCATTTGCACCCCTTTCCCAGCCTCTTCAATCCCTCTCCACTCATCTCCCCCGCTTCATTCAGTCTCTCTTAACAAACAATCTAGTTTTCCCACCAGGGTTTCCGGGACAACCGAGCCCCCAGACTCTCATCAGCCACCCACAACCTGTCCACCACCAGCAAGTGAACAAACAAGACAGGAAAAAGTAAAGTGGAGTTCCCAGTCAAGGGCAGTCAAGCAGTGTGACTTAGCAAGATGCTAATAGTTAACCATAAGAATGCCATGATAACAACCTTGGTCCTCCTTTGCAACCATGGTGAAGTGGGATAAAATACTTGAGTGGATGATGATGGTGCCTCACAGCGCCATGAAAGCTGTGGGAATGAGGGAGCGCTGCGTCGTTTTTCAAGTGGCTCAATGTCGTCCTTGTGTGTTCTTATATTATTGCACGTGACAATTCACACTTGCAGAAAATATGTTTAAAAGTGTCAGTGCAAGTGTCACAACTGTAATCAAGAGCAAAATAAGAATTACGTTATTGTCTGTCAAAGCCGTTCGATTTTAGTCGTGCTTGCAAAATAAAGCAGACACAGAAACAGAGAACACGGCGAGACAGTTGGGCGTGCACATGGTTTACCTTTTACAACAGTAAGTCAGACTAAAGATGCCTACGAGGATTGGCTAGAATACAGCCAACAAGAAGTAAAGCGTTTTCTAGATATCACATATTCATTCATAAGACAACACAACTGTTATCCATCTATAGATGATCTTTCCTGAGTATATATTTTAGCAATTGGGAGACTCCTGCTTCGGCACATTGCTATTCACACGTGGACACAACATTAAGACAGGCAGGTCACTCTCATCACTGCAATACAAACTATGAGTTGTGTTGCAGCAGCACGGCTGCTTTTTACAAACTATATGCAAACCAGCTTCTTTTTTCATAGCATTTGCATGAACGATTCCTCTGGTTCCCCAAACACAAAGCAAAGACTTCAGCCTTCATCTTGCAAAAGGAAACAATGACATATTTGTTGAGCTCACTGTGGGCATATAAAGGACATGTCTCCAGCGGAAACAATGTGCAGAGGGTATCTGGATTAAGGTCAACTATTCAACTTTTCTGAATGAACAAAAGGAGGATTTGACAGAAAGGTCATGTGTTAGGAAGACAGACAAAATACTTAGACTATTTGTTATTGTTCACAGCAATCTTTATGTACATCTTTTACTGTAATAAAAACAAACACCTGCTAGATATTACATTTTCTTCAAGGTAGCGGCCCTTTTTATTGTGTTTATAATAGAAAATAGAAAATTGATATCGTGAAGAATAACCACAGTCATGAAACATGAATTACCAGCCTTTGGCATCTTCTGTGGGACAATAACAAGTCACACTTCAATCAACAAGGTGTCAATTTGTGGTTTTGTACCTGACAGTTTGTACACTAAGGAGCTCAGAGGGACACATACACAATGCACACATACAGATTAAGCTTGTGCAGTCAGGTCTCATCATGACTGAGACCTACCATTACCCCTGCAGCTTCATCCTAGACCCCAAATGAACTTAAACAATGTTTAAATGGGTGGTAAGCAGTTGTTAAGTGATTACGGTTGGGAACATTCACCAAAGAGATACAACAGCCATTACAGCCATGATTGGCATCTTCTAACAGGCCACCCACGCTCACACGGGTACCTGAGTGAACTGAGCGTGCCGCTTCCAGATTGCAAACCATGCGATGGGAACTATGTTGGTGGTAAGCAATGGGACAGCTATGAATTAGGTCAGGAGCACTTGAATGGCACAAGCACGACTCTGGTTAGTGCTCAAGTGCCCTCATTTCCAACCAAATAAAGCCCCTCTGGTCGAGCACATTTCCCGTCATGCCAGCTTTTGCAACGGTGTGCGGGTCTGACCGTGGTGTTAAAGAAAGCCCCAGTATCTGATTTTAGGGATATTAAATATCACAACCAAAACACACCAAAAATGACGTTTTTGCTGGGTTTTAGCATCAAAACGTCTGTGGAAACTGAAGCCAATACGTGTCTCCCAAACATCTACCACAAAGCACAAGAAGCAAAGGCAGAGAGAAGGAGAAAGAAGTGGCCTGGCCATTGGTCCATTGTAACTTCCAATGAAGTTTGACGCTATTTATATCAAGAAATCAATAAAACACGTCCTCCTATCCTTCAGCCTCATAACAACACTATGTGCAGCGCTTTGAAGCTGTATCCGGACCCGCCAGCGGAAGCCAACCAGACCGTTTGTTTTTCGTCTGTGGGATTTCACAGTGGGGTGAACAGAGGGATTTGTTTCAAAATAGAAATGTATGATAACTTTGACGAGGATCACGCAACCATTTGTGTGTCAACAGCTTTTGTCATTCGGTCTCCTTCTGACAGGTTGGTGTTGGTGGATAATTAAGGAACTGAATGAAAAGCAGAACCTGTGCAAGGAAGTCCAAGCATGAAGTAACTTCTTGATAACAGTGTGATGGCAATGGTTGTTTACCTTTGCACAAAGGGTAACTCACTTGCTGCTGAGTCAGCACACGCACACTTTTACACTAGCAGATGTACTTAATGCTCGTGCATCCACACACAATGCCAGCACTGCGTTTTAACCCCCCCCCCCCCCCCCCCCTTGCCTCCCTCCATTACCACAGGTGTCTTCCAAGTTGCGCGTAACTTAAGACACAGGAACTCCTGAGGTCTCACTTAATCATGCATGAGCCCGTTGAAATTCAGGCAAGAAGCAGCAGACGCTGAAGTAAAGACTCCTCCGTTCATCGAGAGAGTCCTCTTTCAGGATATCACAGGCCTGGCAAGGAGATGTGGTTGTTGCTGATAACAGTATATACTTTCCTAGCAATACAAAACTATAATCTGTAATGTCACAATATTCACATGTGGTTTTTATATTGAATTATGGCTACAGTTCACTTCATTCATACGTTTAAAGAAAATTACCTGGAATAAATTGCTTTTGGCAAAACCGGCTCGAAAATGAGTCACTTTGTTACTACAATGCAATCAGATATTTACTTTATGTGTCACTACCTGCTGACTGTAATAATCCATGAGCAAGGACATGGCGAAAAGCTTTACACAGCAAGTGTGGACAGCATGAAGGAGGTTTATGAATAAGAAGGTGTGTTCAAAGTCATCAGGGCATACGAACAGCTGGCCCCAACCCACACCACACAAGTCTGATGAATAGATTAAACAAGAATTCCCTTCTGATCAGTTTGCTGAAAACAATGCTGTAAACATTTTTCAAAGAGATTTTCTCTTGCCTATTTGTCATGCTTCAGTCTATTTTGTACTTTCCAGAAAGACACCTCTGAGTCTGCCAGATCATGATTTGGGCTGCTAAGAATAAGAAGTATTTCCTGTTCAGAGAATTAGACCATGTCCTTGGGAACATGCATCAACACTGTTTCGCTTCTTTCTAGGCACAAAAACACACAAACAGTACGGCTTTCCAGCCTACAATTGGGACATTTTGTTGTCCTCATCGGCCCGGGACACTGGGGAGAGACCTCCAAGGCTTTATGTAGAGCAGAAAGGTCTGAATGAAGGATGCATTGAAATTGCTTCTCTTTACTTCAGAGCCTCACCCACAAAGGGTCTGTTTCCCATTCAGGACACAAGGTCATTAGATAATACACATGGGGACCTCAAAGCCACATAGTGCGGGCGGGAGCATTCAACAAAACAAGCCTCCTACCCGTCTCAATGGCAAACTTCCACACACACACACACCCCCAGACTCACTGCAATAGTGTCTGCAGGATGCTTGTACACATCCATGGACAAATATATTCACAAACTCAACAAAGTCCATGGATGTCTGTTGTGTTGGCTGGACAGCGAATTTCCCCCTTGCACATCTCTATTCAGTCACAGCAAAGATCGGTCTTAGTGATTGCTGGAGAATTTATCTCTCTTTCCTTTTTTCCTTTTTTATTTGTATTATTCCAGCTCAACCTAACGTGTGTGTGTGTGTGTGTGTGTGTGTGTGTGTGTGTGTGTGTGTGTGTGTGTGTGTGTTTGTGTGACTGTCCAGGCTGGTCTCATCCTGCATTGTGAGGATACGTTGGATTGTTTGACAGACAGGATCTGTTGAACATTTAGGCAAACGCTCTCCACCGAGCAGCAGTGAAGTAAGGACTGTGAGGTGTTGCTATGGGACGAACCTCCGATACTCAACACGGAAACTTTTAGTGATTTTCCAAACGAAAAGGAAGAATGGAAACTGAATTCCGCTTAGATGGGGAACTTATTTGCACCCCATTCATGAAGATTTCAGCAAGTCAAGGTTTACTCATGGTGTTGAATACCATTTCCTCATGTCTATGTGGCTTCATTGAAAAAGCCTGGAAGGTAGGACCAATGTGGGCAGTGAGACATGTGAGGCAGAGGAAGATGAAAGAAGGATGGACAGATCCAGTCCTCTACTTCCACATGAGCACACGTATGTGTGGGCTTGGGCTTTGCCCTATATTCTTCTCTTAATGAAAGCAAGTGTGGAAAGAGCAGGCTCATATCTAGTTCTCCCTGTGCTCCCTCAAGTATAGTGACAATATGTCCGTAGCTGGGGATGACACACATTCACAAATACACACACACACACACACAGTAGAAGACAAGGAGAAAGGTATTGTTTGGAAACGATGGATATTTCCCCATAGTTACACACCAGCCCAACCCTGTAAGAAAAGAAGTGTCAGCATGGCATTGTTCCACATGCACCAGAGCACAATTATTTCATTATTTAAACTTCTCATGAACTTGTTAAACTTACATGAATCATCTAGTCCACACTCTCCCTTAAACCCTATACACTTACACTATAAGATCGCTAAAAACAAAAAACAAATGGGTCTGCTTGCACTGGAAAAATATTTATGCTTATTAATATCTAATAGTTTGGCCCAACTAAACTATACTAACATGCAACTAAATTCTCTAAATTCTCATCATCATTATTATTCATGTGAGTCAAATTGAAGGGCCTCTCCCTAATAGGCCTGGGACAGTTACATGATCCTCGGCACAAAGAATGAAGTCACAGAGAGCCAGGCCCGGGTGAGGCCAGCACCGCCTGGGAGCCACACCAGCCGCCTGGCGTGCGTAATGGACGGTAATCCACACCGCGCAGCGGCTCCCCAGCGTGTACGGGCACAGTCGATACACACACAGCATGTGACGCTACACTAAATTGGAGTGCACGTGTCACCACTGTAGCCTATACTTTAAAGTAAAGGTAGTCCAGGTGGCGTACTGTCCCCGTGCGGGACATCTCCGCATCTCTCATTGGATTCGTTGACATCCAACCGCTTTATGCAACAGTGACCGGCTCACAAAGTTAAACTATAACATGACATGGGCTTTTCAGTAAAGTTGACGATTGCACGCGTCTCCGTCATTTCGTGTCGCAACGTCGCAGAATTGCAAGAAATTGGCATTTCATCATACAGATTCTAAACAAGAGCGGATGCAGTTTGCGTGTTACCAGTTGGTGGAGGACCGGAGGTTGAGGATGTCCTCTTTCGCGGTGAGCAAAGACAGGCTGTAGGTATCAAGGTTCACCGTCTGCGAGCTCATGATGGCAAAAGTTTTCCAGACCACTCCCGCAGCTTCTTTCTTCACTTTTCCCGACCTGGTATCGGGTTCGAAGTATCTGCTGCTGCTGCTGCTGAAAAAAAAAAAAAAAAAAAACAGCCGCAGCGAAACACCGAGGGGTCGTTCGGGGCCGAGGACGCAGCGGTAAAAGAATGCAGGGTTTTTCTTTTTTCTTTTTCTTTTTAATGCGATGCGGAGTTCGGTTCCCAAAATTGGAGCGGTCCGTGCGGGCGTTACGCGCTCACAGCGTGGAGAGAGAGAGAGAGAGGGATAGAGAGACTGCGACTGCAAACTGGTCTTTGTGCAGCAGGGTGTAGAATGCGTGTTCACTACAAAGCCCCACCTCCCGTAGAGAGAGTGGAGAGCGCAACGACTTATTGGGTCCCCTTGGAGGAGGTTGACTCAGCAACGTGCGCGTACGGCTATCACAGCCGTCCCCGTGCGTCGCCCTCATCGCGAAGTTCGCCTTGGTGACTCTTCGAGAAGGCCCAAGCGCTTGCCATTAGATTACTCATGGTTGAGACATTCACTTTGTTTTAAAAGCAAAGGCAGAGCTGTGGGGCTTTTGCACCTCATCGCCATCATTTACTCAGAACGAACTGCAAATCAATGGTAGCTGATGTGCAACGTTGTCCAGGATAATCCCATAGATTTATTTTCAAATTATTGTTTTTTTTTTAATAATTGAGATCACTTTGTTTGAACACATAATTCAGAAGAGGAACTGTTGATGTTGGTTCGAGTGGCTACAGGGGGCAGTGCGGCAGCTTTGGATCTGTCAGTCTCTCTTTGTCTCTTTTGGTCTTTAAATTGTCTCCCACTGGCCTGTGGCAGACTCCAGAGAAGCCATTTACAGTGCAGTCCATCTGTGAATGAGCTAAAGAAAGGACCAATTTCATGGGAACTGAGTCTGCAGCAGGTTTCGGTGTTTAACAGCGGCAAGGGGTCTGTTCAATGGATGCCCAAGTGGCTACAGAATCATACATAGACACTTGTGAATAGGCTCACACATGCACACGCACACACAAGCTCTGAACTCTAGACTAACTCCCTGCAGACATGCAAACACACACACACACATAAACACTCGTGCAGTGGTATGTGACTGTGGGTCAGTGGCATGTGGGTTTAGGATCTTGAATTATGGGAATGTTTCTAAACTCTGTAATTTCTTTAGCAGCAGTCCTCAGATAATCCAGCACAGATGCAAGGGATTAGTCATATGGGATTTTATTTTCACACTCTGAATTTTACCCAGTAATATATGATTTTCCTAACATACTCCATCATGCCATTCTTTTCATTGGTAAGATTTGGTCTGCAAACCCTCACAGTGGCCCATAATAACACTGTAGTGAGTATTGAATTGACTATTGTCCCCCAACGCAGTTACTTGGGAAAATAATCACTTCCTTCTAAGTTACTATTTACATCTTTGTAATTTTTCTTGGGACGATTTTACAATGTTAGGATCGTAGCTTCTTTCCTGGGAAACCAGTCAGGGAAATTATTAATGTATCGACACTGCAAAAACAAAGCAGACTTGGCATGACACTTTACTACACGCAGTGCATCTAATGTTGCATTAGTCGTCTAATCAAGCATGTAGCACAAGCTTGCATGACAGAGGGAGAGGGCCACGACGTCCCCACGCCGCTATTATTCTTACTGCTTCCTGCCATTAGAGGCTCTCCTGCCCTTCCACACAGGCTTTACTGTGGAGATGAACTGCAATGCTGCTATGCTCCACTTCAGAGGACTTTGGCATTTCCTTTGCTGGGGTGGGGTGGCAGCTGTCTTGGGAGAAGGGGTCTAAATCTGGGGATGATGATGATGATGATTGTATATCCAGTTGGGATTTGGAGATGTGTGTGTGTGTGTGTGTGTGTGTGTGTGTGTGTGTGTGTGTGTGTGTGTGTGTGTGTCAGTGTGCGTGCTAACAGGGATTTTCTTCTCATCTACTGAAACCTCTCTAATTGTCACAGGCTTTTTGTCCAGCTTCCTGCCTTCCTGACAGAGTGTGAGTGACACGCCACATCCTCTCATAGCTTCTCAGCTCAATCTTTCATCCTGAATCCGTTCATCAGCAAGAGTCTCAGCTCATTCATTGATTTTTAACACGTTGTTGAACTTGTGACAGCTCTACCATCCAATAATGTGTGGCATTGCAAGACGCAATCTTCCTCCGAATGGACACAATAAACTTCCGCCTTCCTTTTTTTCTCCTGAGGGCCAAGGCCTGTGAGGCAGGTTTATACATGCCCAGATCTGATGGGGGTTGTAAAAGGGTCAGAGATGTGTTTGGGTCACAGCTTGAGCTTTTTCCTACTGCACCAATAATGTTTTCCACCGATCTTAACGCTTGCTGTGAGCGGCAGGATAACCCCCATGTGCAGTTACGTATTTATCCTGTGGTTGCAATGTTCTGTTGAGGTTGTCGTAAATAAAACCTTTCCTGTGACATTACCCCGTCGTCTAGTGAATTCACTGTTTTACAGCATGAAGTGCTGGACTTTGTCCAACCGTTTGAGACCCTTTTGTGCCAGGCGTATTTCAAACAAGACCTTTCTGTACATTTCATCCCATGGAAACCATGGTTTGAACCAACTCGCTTGTCTAAACCAACATTACTTACAGAGTTAATGTTTCATTGCTAATTATTTATTAAATAAATATGCCTTCCATAAATTGGGCTGTGTTTTAGGAAGTGCAATATTTTATGGCAGATTTTAAAGTGGGTTCCATGTTTGCAATGTGATAAGAAATGTTGGTCTGACATATTTTTCCATATCAGAAATCATATCCACTGATGTCGACTTAGAATGGTTACTTGTATTTGTATGACACAAATAATTTTACATACTTCCTAATTAACATTCAATATCATTTAGCTGACGCTTTTATCCAAAGCAACTAACCGTAAGTGGATTCAACCACCAGGGTACAGACCCAGAACAACAATGAATCAAGGACAAGTTCTTTAAGAAAGCCAAACTACCAAGTACTAAAAGTAAGGGTCACCTTAAGTGTTAATAAAGTACTACCTAGTCAAGGTATAGTCGGTAGAGGTGTTTTTTTAGTTTGCGCTTGAAGACGTATCGATGTATGCACTGTCCTGATGTCTCCTGATTGGAGAGCTCATACCACCACTTGGGAGCCAGGACAGCCAACAGGAGGGGTTTCATTGGAGCAACAAGCCGATTGGCCGATTGATCCCTTGGCAGCACGGTTTGCAAGTTCCAATGTTCCGAACATGATGAAAGGCCTAAAGTCAATTTTCTAATTCATTATATTACTTGTTGTGTAGGTGAGAGAGTGTGTTTGTGTGTGGGTTGTTTGCTCAGCGGAGGAGTCGTGTTGTTGCTCTCCTGGAAGATGATAATGAGGTGGATGTGGGAGAGACTCAAGAGTGGCGATGATACAACACCGAGTTGGTCAGTCAGGGGTGATACAATAATGTGAACACACATTTACCTGACAGCTGGACTCAAACATGTACAACAGCAGCTGGTGCGGACTAACAACGCCATGATTTGGCGCTGGAAGACATTTGAGGTCAACTCAAGGTCACTCAGGTGGTCTATGAGAAGAAAACAGGAGGTATTTGGAAAAGTTGGAAAGGAAAGGCGTTTTTAGGGGAGAGACAGAGAAGCAAATGACAGCGTACACTTGCACATCATAGTGAAACATAGCGTGTGTGTGTGTGGGTGCGTGTGTGCATGTGTGTCTGTGTGTAAGAGATAGAGAGAGAGAAATATTTACACATTCTCTGAATCTTGGTATTTTCTCGTCACCGCTCAGCTATGCAGCTTCTCAAAAAAAGATAAAAAAAGATATTTTCCCCTGAGCTTGAGAGTATATATGAGTGTGTGTGTTTTTGTGTGCACTCGTTGCATGAAATCAGTTTCTATGTTCAGTAAACGCACACAGTTTTTAAAAAGAACATGCTTTTGTTTTTCACTTAACTTGGTCTCTCTCCTTCGGAGTAAACATACGATTTTGATGAGTTTGTCTTGCTTCAATGGAATATTCCAAGCGTAAACAACTTGCAGGGTTACATGGAAATAAAACGAGAGAGCAAATCTCGGTTTAAAAAGGACTCTTTGTCTGCTTTTCCATTCAAAACAGACCTTAAATTAGAGGTGTCGGGATGATAAAGTATTCCCAAACTTTACCTTTGAGAGGCCCTGATTTAGAGGAGTATGCGTGTGTGTGTGTGTGTGTGTGTGTGCGTGTGTGTGTGTGTGTGTGTGTGTGTGAGTGGGGGGGGGAGACCGGTTTCTTTGTGCAGCAGACTTTGGGGAGGTTTGGACCAACAACATGAAGATGAGATGTCACTTGGAGGAGGGAGAAATATACAAAGGAATGTGTCACTCCTCTTGCAATGGACCTATATGTTTGGAATGTCTTGTTAGACAATGTTTTAATAAATTGTCCATGGCTTGTGTGTTCAACCTGGAACAGCCTTGACACCTGGAACACTGAGATTTTTTTTTACACCCAATGTTATTCTTTGGGATACATAAACACCAGCGGAGATCTTTTTGTACAGTATTTGATTACGATAAAAAAGGCGTTCACATTGTGCATTCTCAGCTGTAAGACAGTGTTTCGTCTTTTTCTCTCTCCGATTCTTATCTTCTCCCGAGGGAACCCTGGAAAATGAGAGCCAGATGTGGCGACGTCATTGTGTGTTTGATACTCAAGTTGTGTTCCACGAGGCTGCGGTGCGAGGAGGGCAGAGTTTGTGAGTTGGCTGAGGAGAAACCTGAACACAGCCCATGGACGAAACAGCTGAGCATTAAAGTCTGTAAACAATGTGTAAACTAATACTCGAGCTGCATAAAGCGTGAATTCCTTCCATTTACAAGGAATGGTAAGCGGCTTCACTACTGTGCTTTCCTGAATAAGTGTGATTGTAACTACCACGCGCACACACACACACACGTCAAGATGGCATAATGATATATTTCACAATACCGCGCCACCACCTTCCCACGTCACTTTTATGAAGTTGCTCCTCATCAGCCACATCAATAAACATCTGGGCCTTCTCCCCCCTGAGTTTCTGTGGCTTCCTAAGATCTCTCACTGGACCGACTCTATTAAAGGTCTCAGCTCGCTGCATGTTGATGGTGATTATCCACGGGCTCAGGAAACCACTGGGTTTCTGCTTCTAATACAGTCCCTCTTTTGTCAAAAGCATCAAGAAGATGTGAAAAGAATATAAATGAATACACGAATGTAAGAGGGCAACTGCTTGGTGATGCTGAAGGCCGCTTTAAATATTAAAATTGAAAAAGTCAGGCAGTAAAGATGGAGGCAGACACATTTCAGTGTGCTGCTTAACATGAGTTAATGCTGCAGGGATCCCACTCGGGGCAATGCAACGGTAAATAACTGTGATCCTTGGCATGTGTTAGGGCTTCAACTCTGGGTCTCGCAGCATTCAAAGAATCACCCACTAAAAGTCAGCAGAAGACCAACTGGGGACAGGCTTTTAAGGCCTACCTGCACTTCTGTAATATACAGGGTTTTTTTAGTTTCCGTCAGAAAAAAAAATCACAAGTAAGCTTGCGCAGTGTTTTTTTTCTCCACTAGGTGACACAGCTGTATCAAATTTGCAGTATGAGTGAGCTATTTTTCTTGCTTTTAGACTTTATTCTGTCTACTTGTTAAGATAGATGTTATGCAGATTAGTGTGTCCAACAATGGATCATATGCATCATTAGCTAAATGTACAGTAAATGGCCTGATGAACAATATTTATTTATAACATAGATATGATTTAGAAATGTTTCACATCCGTCGTTTGGTATCTGTCAGTGGGGATTTCTCCCTAATTATTTAAATCTAGATGACCACCGCTTTGTAATTTAAACTACAAATTTAAATTGAGCTAACTAACATAGGTATCAGAAACTTAAGGGAATAACACAGATCACACAATTTAGACAAGTTCAAAACTGTTTTATTTAAATCCGTGTCAAACATCAAAATACTGAATTGGCAAAGGAGGGAGAAAAAAATCTATTTTTTCTAATTTTTTTAATTTTGTACAAATCACAGTGGTTCAAAAATATGACAAAACATTTTTTTCAAAACATTATTTGCAAAAGGAGCAAAACATTCTGATTGTTGTACATTTTCTTGAAAGCCCTTAATAGTTTGTGAGTTTGGTGTGCTTTTTCTTTCGCCTTTTAATATATTGCACACAATAGTCAATGGAAGAAAACATACCATTATTATACAGTATATGACAGTAGACCAGGGATTAATCACACCACGTACGTCTGTATAAAGACTCTGCCGGTTCTGGGCCTCTAATATATAATAAGAGCTTACTAAATACTGTAGATACAGTATGGCATGAGAGTCAAATTTACAACACTACACTTTACTTTGGATAAAAACTATATTCATTAAAGTGTAATATATATAGTCACTGCTAATATTTGCCCCTAATCTAACCAGTAGTCCACAGATGCCGTTCCCCAAATTAGAATACACAAACTTCATGCATGTTTGCAACATATCACATTGCAGCTAAATTGTGGAAGCAATAGGGAAAAGTATTGAATTAGCCTTTGAGACAGATCACAAGAAAGTGGAAAAGTAATAAGATATTACTATTTTGAACAAGAAAAGTGTTAAATACAAAAATTCAGCTGACTTATCAAAAAAGCTTTATTAGGCTACATAATAAAAAGTGCAGGCACCTGAAAGAGTGCAAAAATGTTTTTTTTCCAAAACGGCTGGTTTGCTGGGTTTCTTGGTCGCTTCATAATTCAAGCTTCTTTAGCATAGATGATATTACATACCGAGCTTGCAAAGTTCCCCATCCGGGTCATCAGTGGAAGTTAGCCAGTAACCATGCAACAACACTTTACATCAAAGAAAGCTGCCCAACTGTATATCTTTGCTCCCATGTGTGTGCGTATTTCTTGCCTTAATCAACTTTATTGTGAGACCAGAAGGATGCAAGTATAGTGCCGCCAAAGTGTACAAAGCCAAAAGTGTGAGATTTTACTGAAGGCACAGGAAAGGAGACACCTACAGATAAAGAAAAGTGTTCTCATAGCCACCAGAAAAGAAAAGAAAAGCTACACCAAAGATAAATCAGGAGAAAATGACAGTAAAGAGGATGTGTTAAGATACAACAAGACCAGCCAGATGAAAAATACAACCCTGTCAGAGTGTGACTTTGTCCTAAAGGGGTCAGGAGCAAATAAAGGACTGTTTAAAGCGAACAAGGTTTAAATGTTGCATCTCTTTTTCTCCATCTCTGTGCATCTTCACACTAATCATTTGCAAATACTTAAAGTTAGCGATATGTATTTTAAACTTATAGTATACAGAAACCTAATGTCATTTCACACAGGCTTTACCCAAACATACACGTTGCTTTCAGCCATTAAGGACAGTCTTCAAATTTGTGCATTACAATACTTGGTTTAAATTCAAATGAATGCTTTTCAGTTTCCTGTCCAATATCTTAAAATAAACGATTGATTGCGTCAGTTTTCCAAACAAATGTTCCATCGTGTTACTGTGCTGATCTTACCCTGGGAAATGTGTGCCACATAGCACGCAGACAGCTACTGTGTGGTACAGTGCCAGCTAGGCGTTAACCAAAAAGTTGTGTTATTCAGCTCCTCACTGAGCACGTTTTGGAAAATTCTGAAAGACTGACAAAGAAGTGGAGACATTGTGCTACAATCATCCGGTTTAGAAAACAATCTTACATAAGGAATAATTCATGCTAAGCACAGAAAGCTATAGTCAAAGGGAAGAAAGTGCATTCCAACACCGAGTGTCATTATAATGACAATGTTAGGCCACCATGCAAAATACAATACAAAAGTGGTTGCTCTCCCACAACACAACACACAGACCAGCCAGTGGTCATTAAAAAGCTTTGCTTTCTCAAAGTCAGTGGTTTCAAAGTTAGCATACAGGAATCAACCCGTTTCTCAGTTTAAATCACTTCCTCTGAAACATCTGGTCAACGGAGAGTGCATCTACATCCGAATAATTCCCAGAGCGTTTAATTTAAGTTGGTCTGTTTAAAAACAGGGACCTACGATTTTTGGCATGCATGACTCCGGCTCAAAGTGAGCAGAAAGCAACCAATACCTTCTAACATTGTGACGGCCATTGTTACAGTATCTATCACGCCCACCACTGCAGAACCTGTCTGCAGGTTTTAACTACAATGTTGCTGGTTTTTAGGTTTTTCTTTTCTAAATATAAGGCACACGGACCAAGAGAAACGGTTTAATGGGTCATGCAAACCATCAATTAGACAAATCCAATAGGCCGTCTCTGGGGAACCAAAAGGAGGCCATGGAAGTCCATCAAAAAACGGACCCCTATTTTATTCCCAAAGCACTGCAGTGGGATGACTTTGAAATATCCGTGGATGAATTTCAGATGATTTAGGTTGCATGTAATACTGACTGAGACTTCTTCGCTTTCACACTTTAGAGAGGAATCAGCTCAATTCTCACTCGGATCTCGTGAAATCCGGCCTGACTGCTATTTTGGTAGCCAACAATTACTTGCAACACGCCTCTCCTTGAGAACGGCCGAACGCACCACATGTCTAACACAATCCATCTATCTCCTACGGTCGGGTCTGGTTAAAGCTGAGGGGCGTGAACCCACAGATAGAATGAAGTGCTAATAGAAAGTCATCGCCAATAAGTCTCGTTTTTACATTCAGCGCTAAAGCCCAAAGAAATTACCACACTTAAGGAAAATCAGATTTGCTCTCATCTGCAGTTCTTTTGAGGCCTCCCCCAAGAGTGCAGACTCTAAATTTCAAAAGGAAGCATTACAGATTTTTAATTTAAAAGTAGTTAAATACATTACAACATTGCAACAACTTGATATAAATGCAGACATTGCACAGACTGCTACTTTAATACTAAGGAAAAAATGTGTGAAATCATCAATATTCTGCGCGTTCATTGCTGGTAAACACTAAACGACCAGACAGGTTTAACTGTGTGTCTGTGTTCATGTGGACACTGTCTCGTTGGGATTGAAGCACCATTTTCAATTCCAGCCAGAGGAATGGAAGGCATCGTCCAGCAGTGAAAGCAGTTTTTCTTCTGATACGACAGACTGGAAACACCACCCCAAGAAGGGATTCAAATACCATCACATACTGCCGCATTCTCTCGTAAGCCACTTTCTCTTTTCTCCTCCATCCCCTCTTACCAATAAAAGTGGGGAAGCAGAAATGAAGACAGTGAGGAAGAAATAGATCAAAAGAATCACAGCTTTGGTATCCAGAAGTCTGGTTACGGTCTGCTTTTAAATGCACTAAAAACCCTGTGCTTTTCCTTTTTTTATAACACTGCAACAAGTCAAGCTATACTGCTCTTGATGACTGAAACTAGGGTGAAGCAATCATAGGCCCAACCAAAGTCAGTTAGTGTGAAGGTTAGTGCCGGGCCCTGAGCAATGATGCCCCTAGTGGTGTAGGGGTGTAAAGGCAGGCTGGCTGCTCGCAACCAAGTGGTCATTTACATGGGTACATTTGCTGCATCCATCATTCCTCAATGGCAGACGCATCAAGTAAGGCTGTCCCTCTTTACCCACTCATCCTTTTGTTTCAAGGAGAGCTAATCTTTTGCATTTTTTCTGCACGTGTTGCATGCAGGAGGAGGGGGTTGGAAGTGCAGAGACGGACCCCAACGACTACTTCGGTACTCCACTTGAGGAAAATAGCTATGATCAAGACCCCTGACTAGAGTATCCCAACTTGCTGACGGGTTTAAGATTGTCCTTGCACCACAGCCTGGGCTCTGGAACACTCGTATTGTTGCAATGCCAATCAAGGTTCTCAACACTTTGTGGGAGTACTGTTTAAAAAGGTCAAATAATATCAAAATAGTAATAATTACATTGCTAAGTGTCTATTCCTTGGAATTCCGTGCTGGTTTTAGAGGGGTGAATACTTTGCACCAGTCTACGTGTGCAAATTAACAGTCTACGAAGAAGTGAAGGCAGAGGTGAGCTCCCCGGGAGGGGCTGCATTGGTCAATGAGTCATGGTCATTAAGGTCAATGTGAAGGAAGGAGGCCGAGAGGAGTACAGAGCCCTTGCTCTCAGTCCAACCACTCAAAATCTGGGACACCGTAAGTGCTGGTGGAGGGACGGAGCTCTTTTGGAGGGGACAAGGGAGCTACTCTGCAACGCTGCAGGGGCCTTGTAGATCAGGGGGTCGTCGGAAGCACTCAACTCGGAAGCGTCACTCACTCATGGCAAACCGCAAACATACACTCACAAAACCATTTCACATAACCTTCAGTTAAGTCCACACTTGTTGCAAAAATGCACCCATTAAGTCACCCACAATTATAAAGAGGCAAATACATTCCCTCAAACATACTGACATTCAGCCATAGTAGCGCTGAGAGTCATCAATATAGTGATAATGGAGGGTTCAATGTCGACCTTCTCCGTATTTTGAGGAGGCGGGGTTAGTTATCCTGCGTAGGATGACCCAGGTTTGGAGGAAGATGTTAATTGAGGAGACCCTTTAGGAGACGTGTGGAGAGGAGGACGGGTGCCTCCAGAAACACCAGCCCCGCTTGTTGTGTTGCTTCCGCAAGATCTCCTCCTCGCGCTCGCGCTCCTTCTGAGAGCGCAGGTAGCGGTCCTCCTCCTTCAGGAACCACACAGGAGGCCAGCGCTGCTTCTCAAAGTGATTCTGGTTTTCTACAGCGGTGGGGAAAATACAGAGGGGACTTTAAAAAGAGCCGCAACGTGACCGTGTAAGAATCATTTTATCACGAAGGTGAAATAAGGACACAGCCAACAGTAATGTGAAGGCGTAAGCACAAAAGAACAAGGAGAGGTCACCAAAGATTATAACAGAGATTTAAGTGATTATAATTTTCGTCGTTGTTGAGCTTCACCGTGGTAACATCAGCTAAGCTCATCAGGTGCTCGTGTTTTTCGTCCTGCAACTACTTATTTACTTTTTTTAGCTTCCTTGCATGTTTTTTTTCCCCCAAGAAAAAAATGTAATCTCTTTCAACCAAATCAAATGCTTGCTCTGAATAACAGCATGTGATTATTCCTTTGCAGCGTGCTTCACCTAGAAAATCTACTTTCTTTTAAATGAGCACTGAAAAGTCAACTTTGTAGGGACGTCTACTGAAGTGAAAGCTGCATGTGTGGGAGGCGTTTTTGGAGAGAGGCAAGGTGCCTGTACCTGCAGACATGACCTTCATGTCTTTGGGAAACTTGCGGCAGATGCTGTTATAATTAGTGCAGATGTGATGGAGACACCAAGCTGATAGTTGCTTGGCATTGTGGAACTGCAAAAAAAAAGATACAAGATAACAGTTACTACAGCTGTGACATAAGAGGCCACGAATTGTGAAATATGAATGGCTTGTTTAAAGAACAGACCTGTGCAAGCTCAAGGTAAGCCAACACTTGTCCATCAATGTCGCCTCCTTTTGCAGCCAACTGGAGAAGCTCATCTACAGCGTGCTGTTCTGGAAATGGATAAAATGCACATACTCGTGTCAACATTGCTGTTTACATGCACCACATTCTTCATCTCCCAGTCATACATATATAGGCTGTTGCTCATTGCAAACTGCCGAACAGACTGTAAATTGAAGGAGTATTTTTCCTGATAAAGGTTGACCAAAACCCGATTCTGCATCATGTATATACGAAAAAAGACGTGGTTCTCTTTGCATCATTTCTCACTCTGCAGAGAAGGTCTGTACCTGTGAGGGCAACCAGGCGGGGCAAACACAGGCGGTTGGCGAGGATAATAAGTTCGATGGGCTCCAGACCAGTACTGGGTGTCAACAGACCGCAGTACAGGAACTCCAAGACCCCGCGCATACAGGCTGCACCGGTGTTAGGGATGGATACCTGGAAAATGACCGGATCAGAGATACAAAACATTAAGAAGATGAGGAAAGAACAGCTAAAATTCCTATAAAATTAGAACAAAAATAGTAGTATGGTATTGTCAGCCTAATAGCTAGAAACGTTCAAACAGACAGGTTCAAAAACTTCAAAGTTAGTAAAATTCAAAAAGGACAATGACATCAGTCAAAGCTGTGCAGTGTGTATTTGGAGATAAAGGGCAGAGGACATGCTGTTCTGTTGGCCGTCTTTTAGATCTAAGCTCAGATAAAAGTGCTGTCTAGGGACCTAGTGATGTAAGCAATATGGCGAAAGACCCAAAAGCACACACAGGCCACTCTGCCCGGACCCTTTTCACAAATGGTACACTCTGACTATCAATGTTCTATCCAGAAAGATGAGGCTCATATAATAAGAAACAATAATATATGAGCATAGGACATTGAAACAGATGTAGTCTAAATGGAAGTGACTGGGCCATGGACAGCAACATGGTTTTATTATTATTAAACAACAAGGGTTTTAGTGGGGCAAAAGTGCAGAACCATAAAAGATGAACAATCCCCTGCATGACCTGTAGATGTCACCATACCATTATTCAGGCCTATTTCTGATAAAAGCACTGGCCAATATGCTTTTAGGTCCACAACACAGGTGGCAGCTATATACATGAATTAGTATGTTCCTAGTTGCTCAGAGTCAGACAAAAGAAACAGCAAACAGAAAGGGGCCGGTGATGCAGTCCAAGTACAGGAAGGACGAAAGCAAAGCAAGCTATAATAGAAGTGATGACCTGCCCCTCCAGGAGCTCCAGGAGTGTACCCACTGAGAAGCTCTTCAACTTCCACTGCCATGGCCAATTAGGAGAATGTCAGCTTGGTGCGACCTCTCGTTACGACTAAAGCGTTTCACAACGACCAGGGTGGTCTCTGGAGCCCCAACTGTGGCCAGCAAGTATTAATGAGTGGACAAGTCCACAATTAAAGAAAAGACCCATTACAACATTTATTGCATCTCAACTTGTAAATTCAAGATCATTTGAACATTTTTAACAATCTTTGCAAATTTTGGAAAATTGAATATTTGTGATTTATTCCTTGATTCATGACCGATTTACTTTTTCTAACCTATCCCGCACACTGATAAAAATAGTTTACATTTTTGCTGTCTGTTTAAATGTTTATTGTGAAAATAAACAATACATAATTCTTTCACTCAAAAATAAAACAATGATCAAATCGAATATAAAATAATATAATGAATGCTTTATAGTGAAAATTGGGTTATAAGGCCGCCTCGACAGATCTTCCATTGCGGTTATCTCATATCTACTTTTAAACGATGTTGGAGCTTTACGGACTTGACAACTGGTAAGATTCCACTGGGATGCAAATGGTGGTACACAACTAGAGCAATATAAAGGGTTGGACCACCATGACACACTCGGCAGTAGGATGTGTAATGGCTGACACAAAAGGCATTTGATTCCTGGTATTTTCATTACAACCAAATACACATGGCCTTTTACAAACCTGCTCATTGTGAGGGGAATCTAGAATGTTGATAAAAGCAATGAAGCATTACGGATGATACTGTCAATATATTAGGCTTAAACCCATATGTTCTGCACTGAACTAGAATAGTCCCATTCTAAAACAGCATCGCAACGGAAACGTGGGAACCTAAAAATACTGAGAAGTGTGATCTGAGCATGATTATAGAACAGCAAGGGCTGGTCACATGCTACTCTCCCAGTTATAGTTACAGGTTCTATGACATAAAAGAAGTGAAGACATGCAATATGATGATAGTCTCTAATTAACGGTTACACCTGTTGTGTATAGCAATGACCTAAAACAACTCTGTATTTTGTAGAAATACATCATATTGAACATTTTCCAGTCAAAAGTTTGGACACATTTTCTCATACAATCCAATGAGAAAGGGTGTCCAAACTTTTGACTGGTACTGTATGTCTGGGAATATTGCCCTGTGTAAAAACTGGGTAAATGTGTCATCGACTCATCTTGTCATTGAAAGATTTCCCTGAGTAACTTAAGGTGAGTTCAATAGGCTGTGAGTCAACTTCATGGCAATTCTGTAAAGGCAAACTGTACATTAGCAACACCTCATGTCTTTGCCGGTTAAATAAGGACAACTAGGTAACCGCAGCCTTCAGCTCAGCATATAAAATCACATTCAATGCTTAACACTACAAAGCAGTTTTACCAACGTAGAAATGACGATATATTTACATGAAAATATAATAATAATAACCCTTATCCAATCCCATAAACACAAGTGCCGACAGTTTCATTGTGAAGTCAGTCTTTGAGTCTTTGTGTCCGGCGCACCTGCTCTCTACTCTGTGCCAGCTCCATGGCATAAACGATGCCACAGTAGCCACTGACATGAACCATTTAGAGTAACCATAGACACTGGCAGCACAGCAGCTCCAAACACTGTGCCCCCTCAGTGATCCTTGTGTCCGGTTTTTCACCACCGTCAACAGAGGCTTTTTTCACACCCACTCACATGCTCTGTTCTGGAATAAAATCCAGGTTATCTACATGGCAACACAAAATAACTAAACAGTTTAGTTTTCTTCCAACATACCATCTATAACTTGGAGCTGTAGAACATAAGCTGGATACGCAAAATTTGTATTCCTTGTCTGTCCCTCTCTGATTACTTCCAATCCTTCTGAGGGCCTGGATCTATGTAAACTAACCCTAGTGACTGTGAAAGTAATCATACCCCAGAGGATCTTGTTCAGCAACACAGCCCCGAGAGAGGCGACTCAAAGACACACGGAGACATGAACTTTTTCCTCTGATTACGTCAAGTGCACTGCACATACACTGAGGTGCACTAAGCATCCAGAAGCTGAACCTCAGGTAAGAGAGAGCACACCTAAAGCAACCGGATCCACCACATAGAGAATCCTGATCGCAGAAGAGCAACAGTTCTGGGCTTCCTTTGGGGACCGAGGAAAGATTAGGGGAACATCCTTTTGTTGCTAGAACAGAATGTGTGAAAAAAAGTGTGTATGTGTGTCTGAGATGTTCACACATCCTCCTTTGGCAAGTCAGGTCTCAAGTATTTAAGGGGGGGGGGGGGTATAGTGGTCAAGCCAGGCTACTCTATAATCATTGCTACTATATCTATTAGCATACAGTATCTGCATTGAGTTGTTCTATATATATACATATATATACTGTATATATATATATATATATATATATATGATCCCTTTAAAAACAGGGTATATTAATGCAATATGGAAAAACAACACTAACATTATTAGCTTGGCAATAATAATCATATCGTGTTGCACAATTATGCTGATTGTGCCCATCATATCTGAACTCACCTCCTCGATGTAGCTTTCCATGAAAGAACCTCGGAACATGGCGGCCATCCAGCTGCAGCTGGAGATGAGCAGGGGCTTGTGGGCCGGCAGGCAGCCATCGTCCAGTCGAAACGCCACATCTAAAACCGGGGTGGGAAAAGAGCATTCATCTCTTGGAGTGCCACAGAAGCCCAAGCTACAGAGGGGGAAACAGAGACAAGGCAGACATCCAGACACACAGAGGCAGAAGGCCAGACAGACGCACACACACACAGAGACACAAAGACACAGGTAGACAGACAGAGAGATAAATTGACAGAAGGGCAGAACAGCGTTTGACACAGAGTATGGGGAAGGAGAACAGACGCGGGGTACTAGGTCATGGAGTAAATCCTGTGTGGAATCATGACAAGAGCTTTGGTAAGGAAATTGTTGAGAAAAACACTGTGTGTATCTGTGTGCAAGTGCATCTATGTTGCGATAGGCTACATCTGAAAGCAAAGTAATTCATCTTTAAATCAATTTCTTGAATATTAACTGCGAATATTAACTGTTCCTACTTAATTTATCAATATAATCTCAAGCTTTGCATACGGCGTTTCCAATTATTATCATCATGAAGACAACAGAGAAATGATTGAAAGATATATATATATAAAGGTAAATAGGTGACATGCTTTGTTCAGATACAGCTGATGTTAAAGAACATAAGAGCTTAGGGGAGCGGACACCACCACACACAAACAACAAACAAGTAAACAACGACAACCGGAAGGACTTAAACAGTCATCAAAAACACCTGATGATTTTAAAAGCATCTTTGTTATATAAATATTTGATGGTAGTTATCTGATCAAAATGTGCCCAGAGTGTACATTTCTAGAAAATATTATATTATATTCTATATCTTTCTCTCACATTTCATTTATAATCCACTACTATTTACACTCTCACACACATGCAGACACCTACAGATAAACCCCTACAGGCGCATATGTGTTAAACATCTACCACGACACCAACGCTACAAAATACAGAGGCACTGAGTGGTTGGCACATTGGTTTACCAGCAAAGGTGCCTTTGTTGAGACACTCCTTGATGCGGTTGGCTCTGCGCACGTGGAAAGCCTTTGTGATCTCCTGATTCATGAAGCTCTCTCTGTTGAGAACATTGGCCACCATCATCCGCAGGTCAAACACCTCGAGCAGCTCTGCGATGGTGGCCACTTGCATCAGATCGCCACGGCTCTCGTCCAGGCTGCCCGTGTACAGGTACTGAAGCACCGCCTGGAACCACAACAAAATCAGAATTTCCGATATTCACATCAATGGACTCACATTCTATTGCACAGTGAAGAAAATCACCTTGAACGGTTCCTCCTGTATAAGAGCATCCATGGCTACCACAGTCATGAGTCGTGGGCGTCCCGTCATGGGGTCATCAACATGCTCAACACACACACTCAGGAACCCCCTCCCCCATCCTGAAAGCGCTCGACTGGTCCCTAGAGCTCCCAGGGAGTAGTGGGCTCGGGAGGGAAGTGCGTTATCACTCTGGGAAGTCCTCAAAGAGCCCTGCTGAAGCAGCTGGGGTCGATTAAGGCCCCGCACTCCTCCATCCATCCCGTCGTTATCAATGTCCAGGCTCTTAGTGCGCCCAGCTTGCTCCTTGGCTCCTCTCCTGCTCTGCTCATCTTCCTCAACACTCTCCAAGTTTTCCTTGTTCTCCTGCTCCTCCCCCAGTGGCTCTGTGCAGGATCCACCAAGATCAAGGGTGAAGAGGTCGTAGAACTTGGAGCAAGATGTTGCCAGATATACTTTGTGTGCAAATACGCGAGTGGCCCCATCGTGCAGAAGGAAAAGAACATCTGTGCACAACGGCTGGCAGAAAAGGGAATCGGGGCCCTCCCCGTCTGTGGAAGGCGGGTCTGGAATTCCAACTATAGGGCGAGGTGGGCGAGGAGGCAGGAAGGGCGCCTGGAGAAAGGGCCTCTGGACCCTTTTCAGGTGTGACTTCCAGAACTGCAGGTGACGACGGGAGATGAGGGCCGCTCGGATGGCATTGTCAAAGACATCTTTGACTCCAAACTGGGCAACAATACTGGTCTCGTAGTAGGGAATCCCAAGTTCCTTTGCCACCTCATGGCCTCTCTCTGGTGGAAGGATATCCGTAGGTTTGATTGGTCTGTGTGACATGAAAAGATAATGATGTAATGATGACAGTGTTCAGATGAAAGTAAAAGTAAAAGGGAAGTAGGAAGTTGAGACTCTTTTACACAATTAGTCAACATCTGAGATCTAATTTTGCCAAGCTCCAAATATACCATCATTTTCCTTCCTCTAATACTATTAGATACTTTTATGATGGAACAAATGGGAAAACAGGACACAGCTGGAGCAGCTAAAAAAATACAGGTATAGTTAGAGGTTTTTCCATCACAACTTCGATCAATAATAATAATAATAATAATAATAATAGGTAGAGCAATGTCAATATTAGTCCTATTTGATGTGATCCGGTTACTGTTAAGCGGCTAAAATGTATCATTGATAAACTGGGACCACCGTAGTACACGTTCTATCTGAATTTGACGGCTAGTGCATGATGAAGAAGGCGTCTCACTTTGCTAGGGGGCGGCGTGCACGGTTGACTGCATCAAGGTCGGCGTAGCGCAGGTCCAACTGGCAGCCAACCAGAATGATGGGTGTCCGGGGACAAAAGTGCTTGATCTCCGGGAACCACATGGTGCGGACATGGCGCAGGGAATTGGGATTAGCCAGAGAGAAGCAAAGCACCACAACGTCAGACCTAAAAGGGAGCGGAGGGGTGGACAAAGTCTTTATTTCATATTATTGAAACCTAACAGAGATCATAAATAGGATGGAAAACAGATGGCAAAGAGAAGCTGATTCGTTGTGTCATGAGCAAGAGATGTCGGCAAAGAGAAGAGATGCGGCCGTTGATGGAGCAAAAAGAGCAAAGAAGAAAGCGGTCAGTACTGAGTCACTGGCAATCATGTCAGTTTATGTTAAAACATGTGTGATACGTCCATGGAAGGAGCTTGTTCGGCTGCTTCAAGACATTGTGGGTTCATCAAAAGTGTCATCATAAAGCTGGCACATGTGTGTGGGTGGCTGCGACTCTTGTGCCAGAGTTTTTCGGGGCATCTGGACTGGTTAAACTTTGAGGCCCATCCCTCTGTCTCGCTCTTACGTAAATATCCCTAAGCCCTCAGAGGCTACATGGACCACAAAGAGAATGCTAAGAATAGATCAGGGTACACACACACACACACACACTTTTCCTCAACCAATGTGTTTCAACAAGCACTTGCAGCTATTCCCTGTTACTGATATGTCAGTGCCGTGTTTGCGCATATGTGTCCATGAAGTGTCTGTCAAGCTCTGTGTCAATGTGATGGTTGTTTTAGCATCAGAAATGCTTACTGTGTAACTATATATATATATATATATATATATATATATATAATTCCTAAATGTTCTACTTCCTAAAACAACGCATGGCATTTGACCCCAGGAGCCCAAGGACCAGCCCTGTTTTGCATCACTTATGTGATTTAAATATTAACCATCATTGGTAGCCTGCAGATAATGAAACATAGATATTCCCGTTATTGTAATTTGTCCGGTACTCGCGATACGCCAGAAGAAACAAGGTGACAAATCACACCCTGAGAGCAGTATTACACACCACTTAAACACCTCTCTTTTTCTTCCTCTGCGACAGCAAACATGGTCTGTTAACTTAGTAGAGGCAATGCTACTGTAAATTACCTTGATCTAATCGGCTTGTTTTTATTCATTAACTTTCACAAAATGCCTTTGCTCTGTACAAATCAGGGAGGAGTTTCCAGCGATAAAAAATATTAAAAAAAGAAACGTCCTTGAATAACTTAGGTGCAAATATGCAGCTGAGAAACAGGTTGAATTACGTTTTATGACGTTATCACAGCTCAGTTATCACAGCACAGTTATCACAGCTCCAGATAACATTTCTACAGCATTACACTGACACACGTTCCATTGTCCAACTTCACTCTCACTAATATCTGAAAGCTCCTACTCCCAAGGACACAACACTACCAAAGCATAACATCACATATATCACACACACTTATAATTAGAACTTTGTTCAGTCTGTTTGAGGTCATGTTATGTGTACGTGCCTTTGTATCTTTTTTTTGTACCACCTAAGCTTTACTGCCTGCTATTTTAGCTTAAAACTGTACCAAAATATAAGTACAAGAAATATTCTAAACCTACAGCTAGTGCTAAGCTACAGGTTTAAAAAATGGAATAAAATGTAATACCAGATTAATCCATTCATACATTTTGGTTGTACTGCGGACGTTTAATCTTCACCTGTGTATCTGTACATGCGAGTGTATCACGATTTACCACGAGCACTAATGCATAACAAATAACTCATCCCGTGACTGGGTTTTTTTAGCGTGTACGTGTGTGTGTGTGTGCGTGTAGTGTGGCTCCAAACACTGAAGGTCATCAGCTGCCAGATTACAAAAAAGAGAAACATAGATAGACACACACACACACACACACACACACAGAAGAGATGTCCTAGATAATCAGATTTAGTGATGGAGTAAAGCAATGAATGGCTCTCATGCAGACAGATGTATTACACAACCTGGCACAACACTTGACTCATCGGTCATTAAGTCTGTCTAACAGTATTACAAAAGTTAATAACCGGCTGCAAACAGGTTGGAATAACAATGCTTACCACAACAATATGAAGCATAAGAAGCAAACTAGATTTGTACTTTCTTTGCAAAATCCTGCTGACTGGAAACATATATATATGTTGATGTTGTCTCAGGTGAAGTTTGGCTTAGCCTCTTTATCAGGCTGAGATTGTTTTTTCCTAAGAGGGCTCCTCTCCTAAGAGAAGCACGTGACCGCGTGGGTATTGTCTACTAGAGTTTTGTCATCAACAAAAGGCTACAGAGTGGGCAAGGTGTGGACGGGGTGTAGTTTCATGGGTCCAGAGGAGTTGAGTTACACGGTTGGGGAGATGTTGGAGAGAGAAGAGCCTGAGGGAAGGTTGGAGGAGACGGCATGTTGAATGAGTGGAAGAACGTGGCTGCAGGAGGAGCAGCAGCAGGAGGAGAAGGTTAGATGCCCGGAGATGCAGACGCCAGGAAGGGAGTCAGGCGGAAAAAAACCAGCTGAGCTGGCACTGTGTCTTAATCAGCTGACTCCAGGCTGACAAAGCAAACAAGGACATGCAGACAGACACGCAGGCAGGCACACACACACACACACACAAAGCAAAAAAGACGCACACAGAGGCAGATCGATGTACAGATGTACAGAGAGACCGAAGGAGTAGAAGAACACAACAGACCGGAGGGAGTTGAGCGTCAAACTGAGCTACACACAACTTGTCAGGCAGACACACGTGCCAAAAGGAGACAGGGAGACATGTTAAACAAAGTGCATCCACCCACCCTTGAGAGAAGATGGCACTGTGTGTTCATACATGTGTGTGGAGGCTTGTATCTGATTATGGCTTTTGATATGATGCCATCAATGAATGAGACTCATCTGATGATAACGTACAAAATGCCATCTTCAATTTTCCTGCGTTACTGTCACGTGGTCACTGTTGTTTGAATTGGTATTTTCTGATTCGGCTTTGGCCAATAAGTACTTTTGCATTTCATGCCAATGAAGCAGCTTTGACAAAAGGACTGGGATTAAGAGGATAGAGTGATGATCCAATCATGTCCGCCGGAGGAAAGATGTCACAGCTTGGGAGCAGAGTTCAACTAAAAAGCGTGGCAGCTGGATCACACAAAGATCATCTTCGGGGTAAGTAAATGTTATGTGCGCATTGCTTTGTCTGTGTGACAGAAGAGTGCCTTCTCATTGTCATTTTTTTTCTTCTCCTGAACAGTCCAGCAATAACATCAGGTCCCATTTTGGCCCAAAAATAAAAGAATTCTACAGCAAAGACAAAGCATTGGATTTTGGATGCACCACTTGGAAAAAGGTAGCGTGTGGCTAGGTGTGCCTTTTACTGTGCATGCGTCTGCTCACCTGCCATAGGCAAATCGTCTGTCTTTGTGATGATCCCCGAATGTGTCCCATAGCCTCAGGGACACACTGACCTCATCCACTACATCGCGAGATCTCTCCAAAACCTGAAAAACACAAAAAACCTTTGTGAGCAGGTCAAAAGGTCTCAACTTCATTTTGACGGATGTGTTGTTGTGGTATTGAAGGATTTTGCGCTATCAACATTTTTGGAATCAAGTTGTAATTCACATGTCTGTTACCTGTGATACATGTGAACAATACACAGAATTGGCCTCATTAAGATGCAACGGTGTGTACCAGAGTGTGCTTATATGGAGCTCTCGTGTTCATGTGGGTTTATGTGAACGTGTGTGCCCACCTCCTGGCATACACGGTACTGGTCGATGGCCCAGACGGTCGGCACGTGGGTGGCAAGCAGCTGATACTGTGTAAGGGTGGCATTGCAGGCCCGGGCACAGATTAGCCTGGTCTTGCCTACTGCATTATCCCCTACCACCACACATTTAATGGTTTCCACATTGGGCCGCTCATAGTCTGTGTCTATATCCATGGAGAGGGCCCTGGAGACAAGCAGAAAAAGAGAGACAGAACAAAAAGGAGGTTAATTCGATATTTATGGGAAATTAAAATCACATTGAACACACATTGATAATGTATCCCGACTAGACTGACAATGCATTTGGACAATGAGAGCAACTGGCGCCAGGCACAGCATGCCTTCTAGTCCTCGCCCAGTCCAGGACAGTGAGGTTCCTGTAGCTCTGCTGACCGGTGTTCAGACACTCTTGCCAAACTCCTCAACAAAACACATGGTCCGCAGGGTGAGGAATGGAGGGACCGCAGTGCTATTTCTGTAACAGCAGAGAGAGCGGGAGAGAAAGACAGCAAGACTTCCCACTACCGTGCTGTCCTTTTCTCTCCGTCTCTGTCTTTCCATGTATCCATTTTGCTTTTGATGCCTTGATAGCATCTTGCAATGCAGTGAAACATCTACCTTGGCAGAGTCAATAAAATCACTCTCTGGGGTGTTGATAATAACTTTTTAGGTCACCCAGGAGCCATGGGGTAGCTGTGCGTTATCGGTTTGGTTTTAACATATCCCTGGAAGTATCTGCTGTATTGCATAACCAGCCCACACCCACACACACACACATCCGCACGTACACGTAACCAAACACAGTTAGATCTGAAATCAGATAATCAGTCCATCTGCACGTGCAACTAGTTCAAAGACCCACGCCATTAATAGACCCTCTGAAACATTGATAAAGGCCTTGCTAGTGCTTTGACGAGGAAGCCACACTTCAGACCAACAGCTAAAGATAGTATCTATTCATCGGACATACGAGCCATGTGTGCACACTTGTAATCAGCCATGACTTGCTCTCTATAACCTTTAAAAGGCATAAAAACCTGTTCAGAATACCGCAGCTGAAATACAGATCTTTCTTCAGTAGCCGAGAAATCAGACAATATTTCACCCAGTCAACACCAATAAAAGGATATTTAGTGCCAAAAGGAGTCCCAATTACATCCGCCATAAAGGACAGTACAGATAGCCTACCTTTGTCTACTTGAAGAAACGTGTCCGTCAAAGAGGTCGTTTCCTGAAGTGTCCATAAGGAAGAGATAGGACTGTGCCTCTTAGAGCTATAAATACCATTTTTTCCACTAGCCACCTGTATGGCTGTGACACCTTCTGGCACACATACTACAGGTAAAGGAGTCAGACAGAAAAGGCAATTCAAAAGAATTTAAAGAAATAAAAAAAATACTTACCACAAGCTTGTAATTATCTAACAGCTATCTGCCTAACAGTCATGGCAGCAGCCCTCTTCGTCCTGTATCAGGAAATGTGGGATGAACAGCCAAATACGAAGCCTGACAGACTAGCCAAGGGGTTCCGTAACATCTCCAATATGAGAGGATGCAGAGTTTGGTCAATTCCGAGCATTTCAAGAGAACCAAAGCATGGGCGGGATTATCAGTCTTAGAGAGGAGGAGAGGGACTGTCAGTCCAGCATTAGAGTCCATCAGTTATGCCACTCGGATCAAAAGGGCAAGACCAGCAATGAACTGCTCGGGAGAACATACCACACCTTTTCCTGCTGCTGCTTCTCACTATGTGGTTCTTTCAGAGAGGAAGACCGATAACGAAAAAGAGAACAGAGAAAATGTGCTGGCTCAAAGCGGTCCGAAGGTTTCGATGCATATAGCCATGTGAGCACGTATGAATACATGTGTGAACGTGCTAATGAGCTTAAGGCTGACCTATGAGGCACGGGATGATGTGAGCAGTGATGTAACCAGGAGGCGGAGCTGGTGGGGACAGTTTCCCAGAGGGAACAAGAATCCCCGGCTCACACATCTTCCATCTGACGCCGTGCATCAGGCTCCGAGTGTGTCGGGTCACGTGCCGGTCAAAAGACATGACACAATAGTTTACAGGCATACCACTGAACTATATAGATATGCACCTGCTCTCAGGTTTATATTTAAAGTGTTAATCTTTTACCAACATCAGCAATAGTTTTTAATTGCATGACTGAGGGATGAGGCGAGAGCAGCTCACAAGAGTGGAAAGAGTAGCTGCATAGCTCAGGTTTCATTTTTAGCCAACGACCTACAGTGAACCGTACACACACGTCTAGACTTCATCTGATGGCCCGTGTCATCTTCCCACCAAGGCAGCAAATGGGGCCTGCATGGGCAAAGAAGTGTTGCATGGAACCATAAAATGTGTGCTTCAACAAAAACAAATGAGTTTCTGTCCCAGTTTTCTGTGAATTACTGTCATAGTTACATATTTATGTGTGTAGGAAAGACCACAGGGAAAGGAACGCTGTGACAGGGTCTCAAACATACACTCTTAACACTCAAACATGGACCTTCTGGTTGTTACTCTGGAATGTGACGGATTGAGTCCCTGTGTGTGTGTGTGTGTGTGCTTTTGTTTGGTGCAGGAGGACCAGACAGACAAAGGAGCTCATGCATAATTTGGATAGTGTGCGTCTCAGTATGGCATTGCTTTAAAGCCAGAGGGGGTTTATGAGGAGATGGCTTCCAGCTCTACTTCCTTGCACATTTCCTGGCAGCATTATTATTTGCTTTTTTGTTAAAAAAAATCCTTCTATTCTATCTATGTCTCTCTGGTTTGTTCCCAGCTTTGCCCACACAAACCGCACCTTCTGACCCGATCACAAACTCTCTCCTTCCTTTTGTGTGTTCATTCTCCAAATGTAACACTCCAGCTCACTTATTCCATTCTTCACTTCCCTCATTGTCTTTTCATAACCACTGTCCTCTTTCTTGTCCGCTCCCAGTTTTATTCTCTCTTATCCGTCATGCTCCCTCTCCGCCACTTGATCGATGTATCCATCTATGATCGAACACTATTCTGGATAGAAATCAAGGATCTATGTTGGGGAGACACCCCTCCCACACCCGGTTTGATTCCCCCTTGGTCTCCCTCTTTCTGTTGTGCAACACTTTTAGCAATCCACTGGCCGACCAAATGCTTTGCACGAACCCAATGTGCCGCGTTTCTGTCTTCTTCCTTGTGGCTACAGTTCACCACCCTGACTAAAGCCGCCTGCCCCTCCACCCACCCAGCCTCCTTCCTTCGAGAAAAAATAAAAAAATAAAATAAAAAATGACCCCATTAACCACCCACTTTATAGATGGACCAACACAAGGAGTAGCACTTGCACACTCAAACGGGGTTTACACTATGTCAGGCTTGACTGCATATTCAGTGTCAAGTGGAATTAAAATGATCAGTCATATATGCATACTCATTTTTTTTCTAGCTATTCATTTACCAAAGTCTGCTTTCGTGAAAGAAAATGTCCACTCACTTGTACATGGGTATACTTTCCGTGTGTGTGTGCATGTCTGTGCTAGTGTGTGTGTGTGTGTGTGTGTGTGTGTGTGTGTGTGTGTGTGTGTGTGCGCGTGTGTGTGTGTGTGTGTGTGTGTGTTACGTGGGTGTTTAAGGCAGCGGCTGCCACAGGCGCAGCTGGCACAGACTGATTACGTAACCTGGTCTGTACCCTCTGCTTAGCACGCTGGATGGCTGACAGTAAACCTCAGACTCACACACACACACTAGCACAGACATGCACACACACAAGTATGCCTGCACGTACCTGCCTCCCTCACTGCAGATGGTACTGGTATTGCTGTGCGGCAGACGGCAATATTTGGGGATCAATTCTAATTAATGTGAGGGCCTTTGGGATCAGCATGTCAGCCTGCACGAGAAATCCTTCGTCCTCTCTTCTGTGATGGTGCTTTGTAAACACAGGACTGCTCCTCTTGGTGCCCTAATTTCCATTATCCCTCCTATCTTCCTCCTCCTCTCTTGTCCATATTACTCCTACTCGCTCTCTCCATCTCACTTGCCATCTTAACTTATACTGTATATCTTTATTGTAAATTGATTACTTGAAACCCTTATTCTTTCTAGTATGGGCTCCATTCAATAATAATCTGTTCATTATATTGCAGCTTGACTTTGTTTTATTGAATAGTAAATATAGTGAATTACTGTAACTTGAAGCCACTGTGACCCAAACCTTATAGAAACTGTATTGACCATGAGCTGGATACATTTTGCCTGGCAGTTACGCATCAATGTTAAAACTTACTGGTGATTGAGGAAGACAAAAACATAAACCATTAAACATAAACCATTAAACATTAACCATTAAACATGAATGCAGTTGCAAGGTCTATTACACAGCATAGCCTCCACTGACGCCGGCAGTATAATGCTGGCTGACTCTTCCCACATCACACATAACCTCAATCATTGATTAATCAACACTAGTGCTGGACTGATAAAGTATAAAACTGAACCCATTTGGGAATTTGTACGAGAAAGGGAATTTATATTTAGCCATACAAAAGGTTGAGCAACCACCAGGTGGCAATTCGTAGATAGGAGAAAGATACATTGGCCAAGAAGTTGCACAATATGCAAGAGAATTGTTTCAAATTGTTTACCCAAAAACATTTCGCCAATACGATTAATTGATGATGACTGGAAATGTTATGCAGGCAATTGACGTCATTGCCAGGGGCTCAGCATCATAGCGTGTATGTGGGTGTGTGCATGAATTCATGGGACTACTTTTGCATTCTTACAAAGTCACACAAAGGTTTGGTCCTCATGCTAATACTGTAAATACTGCACTGTGGCATCACACTCATCAATGAAAAGCACCCTCTCTCCGCAGCCATTCATAACCACCTGGTTCATTCAGCTTTTTTTTTTTTTTTTGAGGAAACGGATTTAACAAAAGCAGGCCATCTATTGTATTGGCATCCCCGTTTAACGGAAACGTTACACCAACTCGGTGTGGTGGAGAGGTGACGGTCATCATCTGTGTTGGAAAAGGCAGGTGCACATCATCCTACATCACGAATGATGCGCTGGTGAATCTTGCGTAACGTGCAGAATGCATCCGCTGCACTTCAAACCGAAAACGCTCCGAAGCAGTGTGTGCAGCACGCATGGGATTAAACCCAAACTCTTCCTAAAATAATGTCATCCATTTCAAATATATAAGAGCCGTTCAGACTATTACAGTGGCATTATAGAGATTTTAGAGATTATAAAACCCATTATGTAGCCTATGATAAGGTCACCGTGACAGGATTGGAATGCAGTCTGATAAACGAACAGAGTCTCTAGAGCAAAGGACATTGCAAGCAGTGGGACGATTGCTTTGTGCACAACACATTGCATTGCATTGGGAGCACGTGACCCCGTACTGCAGCAGGAGGGGGTCCCTACCTTCCGACGGTTCCGGAATTGACCCACATGCCACTCTGCAGGTGGTTCAGCCGGTCACTCAAACCGGACAGAGACGCACGGAGAACGCAGAGGTGTTAGCTGCTGTCCCGTTGTTTGTCAAAGAGCACACTCGACTGCAGAAGAGCTGCCCTGTCACATACTTCCTTCCTCTCGCTTCCCCGTCGCCGCTTTGCCTATCGAGCGTCGCACGGTCCTCAACAAGTATTGACCCGTTGTTGCGCACCTTATTCCGGTGCTTTTCTGGGTAGAATCTTAACATAGCCTGCCTATTAGATATTTCTGGTCGGAGCAACCTCCTTTTCTGTTGTTGTTTCCCCCAGCTGATTTCAGTTCAGGGCACGCCCCCACGGCCGCGCGTCACCACGCGGTGCAAGCGACCCATGTTGTGCTGCGTTCAAGTGCTATCGGAATATTATTTGTTGAGTTGAGCGACGACCCTAAAGTCTTCTGTAGTGTGATAGATTCGGCGGGACACTACAAACAAATGTTATTCAGCGTGTGTGTCAGATGTTGGATGTCTAGAGAACCGATTTAATGTATCAAAAATATTAGGATGCTAGAGCCATCGTTTCGTTTTATGATCACAGTTAAAGTGTGCTTCAGAAATGTGCACTTTCCATCTTATTGACTTAATACATGCAGTAAAGCACGCTGCCTTCCGATGCTGTAGCGTTCACATTCACCAATGTGATGCTTGAAGAATCTCTGTCATTAAGACATTTTTTTTTATTAAACAAGAAGTATAAGACGCTTCACAAAAAGCATGGAAAACATTTACCAAAATGTATATTTATATTTCCCTTTACTCTATGCCCATACATATTAGTCATTCCCTATCCAAACTACAATCCAGATACGTTATGCAATAGTTTAGTTATTACTCATGGGCAATGGAGATAATTTCTCTTCTACGGTTATTCTGGGTTTTCATAGCAACTACTACATAGCAACACGTACTTAGTGCTACAACAGACATGAGCTAAGAAAGAAAGAGCATATCAAAACCCAGCCTTTTTTCTTCTTCACATGATGTCTGGGAATTACTTCCTGGAATGTTGAGCTATATCAGAGAAGAAGAATGTTTCCGTGTTGCCAGGAGGTATAAATACCTCACTGTTCTACCGGCAAAACTATTTTTACTTCAAACTTAAGTTGCTTAATGAATGTTATATTATCCAACTAAATACTTTTCCCAGGCATGTTTCGAAGACAGAAGCCTTCTCTGGCCCCATCTCCCTTTTATTGTGCCGTTCAAGATAAGAAGAGAACACAGATTTAGTTTCAGATTGTCTCAATCTTAAAATTAATTTGGGACATTTTGCAGTCTTTTGCCAAGTGGGAACAAAAGACCATCTGAAAAAACAGCTTCCTGTCATGACTTCAGAAGGCTGAAGACAGACATCTACTGGAAGGATTTGGTACTGAGTGCCCAGCCTCGTCTTGTGTGCCAAATCCTCTTGCAGATCCGCAGTGGCTGACACACATGCATAGAGTCAAAGACTACAAATCTAATACTTTACCCTTTTTCTCCCCAGTCTGTCCCCACGAACTCTGTAGGTTTCCACGTATGTTCTTGCACACAACATGCAAAATCCCACATGCAACTGCACCAGCACAGTTACACAAACAAGATTTTAATGTGCAATGTGTATCTATTTGCCCAGTGCTGTCTGTAAGGCCTGAGAAAACTCTGCCCCCTGACCTGACTGGCATGGCCAGAATGAAACAGCATGAAAGATGCAGCGGAATGCTGCCGGAGAAAGCAGGGGTTCAACAGCGCTGGCAGAGAGCGGGCTTAGAAATGTGGAGAGGCAGCCCCTTTGTAGGAGAGGTGGACTTGTGAGAGAACTCTCACAGGCTGAGCTTATAGCCTTTCAGCTACAGTAGCACAGAGAGGACTGAGTGGCTTTGTTTTTTAGCTTTATTGTGTGTGGGAAGTCCACTCCTATTGCTTTTACACTTTGGCGAGATTAAAGTTGGGAGAATGAACTGAGATCATTCTTTAACCATCTGGACAACAAGGGTCCTGCTGCTTGGACAAATACTCTATTTAGTTTGCACCATATTCAACACCATCTTCAATTTTTATTGAAGGACTCAAGGACTGTTCATTTTGAAAAATATTTTTCAGTTAATCCCTAAAAGTGGATCATTTTTTTCCTTTCACAAAACTTTCATTTTCCCTCTGAAAATGCTTTCAGCTCAGTTTGAAGGGCTTTTTTGCATCATTGATATCTCGTTTTATGTGACACCAATACAAACAAAGTATAAAAATATTGGTGTTTCAGCAAAATCCTGTACTTTTCCAGTACTTTTATAGTTTATATTATGGTTACTTATGGGTTTGAATGGATAGATTACTGACGATATCTGTAATACTAAGCAAGCGATAGCAGGCATGATTTTTATGTCCGTGGAGCACTTTGGAATGAATCTCTTCCCCTCGTCTCATCCCCTCCCGTCCACTCCTGCAATGACCCTATTCTCCCCCCTGCAGCTCTCCCAAATATCCAACAGGCCTCCACACCCCCTGCCCCAGCACTGTACTGGAACTGTTCTAAAGCTGTCAAAACACGCAGCTTCTCACACTCCCCAAGTCCATAGAGAGTTCTCCTTAAACACACACTGTCCTGAGCACTAATAAACACATACACACATTCAACACACACTCACTGGAAAACAGTCTACATGCAGCCCTGTGTACACTGACACAAATAGGTCAGAGCTGCAGTGGGTTTTCCAAACAGTCCTCCAGCACAATTGAGCTGATAACAGCATCAAAGATTAAATTCTACCCTGGGCCCAGACACACACACACACACATGCACACACACACAAACATAAACACACACTACATTCCACGGGTACGTATGTAGATCTACAGTATCAGATCATTCGCTTCTTTTCTTGGCAGACTGACACAATTCTGTTTTGCAGAGCGACACAAAAAAAATACATCAGCATAAGAATTTCACTTCAGGGGTCAAAGGTGAATCGTGTGACTGGAAGGAATGACTTGAGGCTAAAGTAAAAGGAGCCCATAAAAAAGAAGGTAAAGTAGAGGGCAAGAACAAAATATACATACACCAATGTCAACCTCTGACTCACACACACACACACACACTTTGGACATGCAGAGAGGCTGAGATGTGTTGCCTTAACCGGCTCGCTGACATGTAACAGCAGGCCCCCGTGGTGTCGGGTAGTGGGCCTGTTAGCCGACGTTGAGCTAAACTGCAAAATATTCAATGCTAGAGAACGTTTGATAAACACACAGAAACAGGCGGACAGAGAGCCAGAGAGGCTGGGGACCGTGTTTGCGTATGTTTACCTAAGTGATCAGCAGGTTGTCTTATCTACAGTCAGTTGGAAAACTCCATGTTTGTTACCAGCTGTTGTTGCCTCTTTATTTCCTAATGAACACATATCACTCCATTGCTTACCAAAGTACAAAGAAAAACTACAAGCAAGCAATTACATCTCCCACAAATTGCACAGAATTTAAAAAACAATGTGCGTGAGGGGAAAAGGGAACGGAGAGAAGAAATATTGAGTTAGCTGGGCCTTCAATACCAATCATGGCTTCAAAGAAAACGCCTCTATGAATAAGATTTATGAGCTATTACACTGTGCCTGAGGTCACTTATATCCCAAACGGTAAGCTACAATTCTAAAACCTGCTGTCCACATACGTTCCCCCCCATCACCCTATAATGCCAATGTACCTTCAGCTCAAGTCTGTGCTGGTGATGACGGGCCATCGTGGTGGAATATGCTGGGAATGTAAAGTGGCTTGAGGCTGGATAGTGTTGGGAATAGCTACCCAGAAGGAAAGGATGGAGGGTGGGATGGAGTGAAGGAGGAAGGCGCACCACTTAGCGTGTTTGGCCATGTTGGTGCCAACTTAAACTTCAACTGTGAGTGCCTCACTGTCTCTTGCGAGTAGCCCTCAGACTACATTTTGAGTAAAGTGGCATCTGACGCACACACTACCACCATCAGTGCATACCGGACCCATTTCAATGCCCCGGCTTTGGTGCGGCTTTGGTTTCCTCGGCATGACATCAAGCCAAATGGTTTTGAACATCTCTTGGTACAAATTAACAAAAAAAACCTTTTTCTGTGTTCTTCTGTTTTGTCTACACAAGTAACCTCCTTGTTGGTTTGGAATCCTTTCATGTAATTTATAGGCTGTTTATCGTAAGCCACGGTCTGAAAGAGGAATGCTACAGACAACATGTAAAGGGGTTGTTGAGAGGCTGAAGGGTTGCTGTGAATTCTGGAGTGGTGTAAATCTTCTGTGATAAAGACAAACTGCAATTCATGTACAGACACAAAATAATCGTAACTTAACTGAGTCAGGGTTTTTTTCATTGATTTTAAAAATGCAGGCAATACTGGACTCCCCCAATAACTATCACACTTTTTGTAATATATATACACACATAAGCTAAAAAAAAATGCACACTCAGCTGGATAAGGGCACACAGGTCAGTAGAGGTGCCCCTTAAGCTGTGGCTGTCAAGTGGCACGGCTAATCTTATTAAGGCTCTCTTCAGCTGCTGGTCCAACCTCTTAAAGTGAGAGTTCATTTTGCCGGAAAATTTTCAGATTTTAATCCAAGCATTACTTTAAAACCTGATGTTTTGCCGTTTCCCTGTTGGGGAAAGTAATATCCCGTTTTAGCTCAGGTGTTTTATATATTTGATTTTTGACAAATCTAATTGCAGATTGTCGTGAAAGAATGAAATAGTGTTAAGGGAAGGCAACATCTTCCTACTTTCTATTTCAAATGGGTTCGAACCAGTCCTGTAATTTCAGATCAATGGGGCAGTGAACACAGTACTGTAATCTGTCACCTGCCAGGAGTTTTTCCATCAATATTTATAGGTGATCTAAGTCACTTCACTTGTGGGGATGCGACGAATGTGGGTAACCTCTCTGAACCTCAAACAGCTCTGCAGACACTCTCACTCCGGTGAGGATGTATCAGAGTAAACTTTGGACCGGGGTTAAGGTCTGACCACAAACAGGGAAGGATGATGGAGGGCAAACGGAGCTCTCAGTCAAATGATCTTTGGTTGTTTTGATTGAAATCATCTGATGAATTAACATACGAAGGCTGGCATGGTGATATATTCATATTTCCTGAATGTAATGTAATGAAACTATGCAAAGTTCAGACCAATGTGACAGTAACCAGAAGGGGAGGGGCGGGAGCAAAATGCAAGTGTTACGAGGAAAGAGATGCATTTGGCCTTGGCACCAGTCAGTCAGTATTCCTAAAACAGCCTGAATAAACAAAAACTGAAGCCAAGTCAAATACCTCTGGACTTCAGTCTGAAAAAGCAGATTCGCAACACTGCAGACAATCATTACATCAACCCAGTACTCTCTGCCAAGTACTAAGAAGTTAAACTAAATTCCGATTTATTGTCCGTTTCATTTGAATAACTTTTAGAGGCTTAAGGATATATCCATTGATTCATGAGTAAAGGAGAATTTAGAGAACTAAACCGTTTGTATTGATTTCATAATAATTGATTTCAATAACCAAATTTCAAGAATGAGTGTTAATGTAAATATGATGTTAATAGCTACCAATATGTTGTCCTTCTTTTAACATAACTAATCATAAATATCTATTATGGTATCGGGCTCAGACAAACAGTATCACTCTATCTCTATTTAAACACACTGTGGCTTAAAGATAGAGAAATATAAATGATAACATGCAGGGTAAAAAGCAAAAAATCCCAGACAAAATTAACCTCATTACAGAGAGCTGAGACATAACAGGAAGGTCCTTTGTTGTGTTTAGTTCGAATACCCTCCATGTTGTTTCTCCATCCTGTTAGTTAGAGTTCCTCCTATTGTATCGCACTTGCACCAACAAAAACAAACCTGTTGTGGGGTGAAAACCTCAGTTCTAAGCTTTTGCTCCGGCAGCAGAGGAGCCATGTAAGCTGGCCACACAAATCACCAAATATAGAGATATCCTTTTCCCCTACGATGGTTGGGGAATTCAATACCTTACACACTGCTTGAATCTATGTGAATGGAGGTCAACATGGAGGAACTCCAACAGCGAGGTCAAACAAGACGGCAAATGTATGCGCACAGATGCTCACACCAACACTCTGCACAGTCGGCATCCTTTAATAGCGTGATGGAAAAATCTATACCGGTGTCCGGTTATTTCCGCACCGCTGCGTCGTTGACTGATATATACGACCGGCAATACATGGCGTGCAATAGTGACCACATGTCCTTCATTGCAACGCTGCAGCACTGCCACAGAGGTTTTAGTAATTTGAATAAGGTCAAGGGGCATTGGGGTGGAAGCTCTTTGGCAATAATTGTTGATCCTGGCTAATCCAAATCACTGGTTAACAGAAGTTCAGAAATGTTTAGATGAGACACACTAGGATGTGCACAATATATGTTCTAATTTTCTCTAAATATCCTAAAGAATTCTACATGGCTTTTAACCATTTAGTTTAAATAAATAGTTCATCCTTAATGTATTATTGATTATTGTGGCGGGGGGGGGGGGTGAGGGGTTGCAACGCAATTTACCATAATAGCTATAATGCATAGCACGATAACAAGTTGATACATTTTTTATAACGGGCCCTCTATTGAAAAATTCATCGGTATAATAAAGCACAGGATATAATATACAAATGATATTGACAATATTGATTCAATATTTATGTTGAAAAGAAGGTGTTTCTTGTGAGAAACAGCGAGTGAAAAAATGTGCAAAGTGATATACTATCTAGACAGACCTAAGCTACAAGTCCTGACCTAAATATCATCATGCTTAATGCTACTCTCATTTATCAAAAGAAAGGCAATAACTTGACTTAGGTTTTGAAGTTCATTTTGAGGAAAAGGTTCCTAAAGTATGCAATGACTAAAGGTAGGCTAGCTGAAACAGACTTGCCGAAACCACTTATATAAAATTTCAGATTTTCATGGAGAGCAAACCACATGGACTGGGATGATGACAATACTGTCATCTGCAACTTACTGTGGGTCAGAACTTGGTGTGTGCGTGTGTGGGGGGGGAGGAAGAGGCAGACAGAGAGTGTCAGTCAGGTTGCATCAGCCTCCTAAACTACAAAACGTGGGCTGGCCCTCGATCAGCCGGCATGTGGGCGATTACAAGCACAAAGGAGATAACCCGTTTAGACATTTGACAGATTTGAAACACTTTTACCGGTGGAAAGGTGTGATCACACAAACACAATTTTCAGGAGTGCCTTGGAACTGAAACTGGTCTGACCCTGATAAGCGGGAACGGCACCCTTGGGTGTTTCTCGCACCGTAGATTAAAGCATTCAGTCTTTCCTCGAAAGGAGACAGAGGAATGTAGATGGACAAAGACCTATATGTGTGTCTTTATGTCTCCAAATATGGGTGAGGGAGTTTCTGTGGTTCTGCATGTGAGTCATTGTGGTTTTATCCGTGTATATGAGTTTGGGTGGTTGGGAAGGTTTTGGGATGCATGCGATCGAGGCAGAGTGGGGGGGCGTGTAAGAGGAAAATGTATGATGAGGCGTTTATTTAAATAAGAAGATTTCTGGGTACAATGCAATTAAGGGCAAAAACTCAGCAACAAGTCACGGAAATCTGAAAGAAAACAGTCAGCTGTGGTTCTTGTTCACATTTACAAGTCTCCCAGAATCACCAGCAGTGAGTGCTAAAATGACTTGAGGGTTCATTTGATGCAAGCCACAGCTTTGAATAGTGCCTGTAATGGGATGTGAGTAATTACAGGAAGGGAGGTGGACAGAAAGGCAGAAAAGATGTGAAAACAAACAGGAAGAAAAAGAGACAGACAGCCAAGGCTTGCAGGCATTGAATATATGAGACTATGAGATTACCACCGCATGTGAGCAGAAGAAAGACATATGGAGCTTTTCAAACCCACAGTTGTTAGTGCATTAGTCCTGTCGAGGATGGGAGGACAAGCACACCCATCTCAATGCACATACACCAACCCGAATCTGCCTACAACCTCCTTAGGTGTGAAATGCAATCTGTTTCAACACACATACACACTTGAATATCTAGTTGGCTTATCCTTAGTCATATGACTTTGGGTCAATTCCCCGAAGGGGTTCGGCTTTCTGCCACAAACGAGAGAGAAAGACAGAAAGAGTCACCCAGGAATCGCATTGCATACAGAGATGCAAACATAATAAAAACATGCATGTGCACAGGCACACAGATGCACAGGAAGGTATATTTGTTAACGTGATGGGGCCAGAACACCATGATACACAGAAGCGCACTCACGCACACACTCACACAAACATGAACATAAATAGAAAGCAGCTAGAGCCAAGCAACCAAGCTGTGGCATAACATCCCGTCCCTTTCTGAGCACACATGCAGACGCACACATGGACAAGTACCCACAAACATGAACGGACCACGGATTTGGTGAGATGAAACGGACAGAGTGATGTGACTTGAGTGGATCAAGGTAACAGTAGCATAAAATGCTATTAATACATTTAAAATCTCAGTGTAGTCAATCCACCCACAACTTTTCCCTGTCCCCGTACCGTTAGCAGTCCGAGTTTCCCACAGGTAACTGTCCACAGACAACAACCCAGAACCTGGGAGGCAGAAAGTCACACCGATAAACATCCACTGAAGGTTTTCAAGTAGATTCACATTTTGACGTGCCTGGATCACCACACACACACACGTCAGGCCCTGGCCTCAGCCCCGACGGGGCACGACCCAGGAAGACACGTCCCTGAAATGAAGTGGCTCACTTATCTCCTCTCTCTCGGCCTCTTGGTCCGGCCCTGCCCTGTCCTGTCCTCGCTGATGACGCGACACCTTCCTAATCTGAGGCGCTCACCACACACAGACAGCCTACTGCCTCGCACATGAGCTGTCTGGCCATGTGCAGATGTGTTTTACTTCCTGCACACATGGAATAATAATGAGTATGTACCAAATAAAACTGTTGCTGATGATTATTGTGTTCATTGTTTAGTTTAACAAGTCGATGAAGCTATTCACCTACACATTCACATAACTAAAGTTAAGACGGATATTCCAAAAAGTTCTATATGCGGACTCGGCTGTGGAACAATTGAATTTTATTTGCTTTGATAAATTAACAGAGCCTGTTTTTTTAAGATAAAGGGTTACTCATTTCTATTTTCAATGAGTGTTTTCAAACTTAGAAGAGGAAATGGGAAAAGATACCAAGTTGTGCCGTCATATTTTACAACGATCGCTCTCTTGCTCTTTGTCACTTCCTCAGCCTGCTCTGCTCTAGTTTCCCCTCTGCCAAACCCCCTCCGTGTCCCTCTTCCTCAGGATCTGTTCTCCATTATTTCTAGTATCCACAGCTTAATTCTTTGCTCACTGACACCCTGTTTAAGAAAACAACTAAAGAGGTGGCCAAAAGGAGAGAAACAAACAGATTCCACCAAGCTGCACAATCCTTTGCTTCCCCCCCCCCACACACACACACACACACTCCACCACCACCAACACAACACCACCATGTTTTCACTCCGTCCAAAACTTACTCAAGAGGACAAACATCATGTGGTGCTGGTAAGAGAAGAAGACACTGTTGTATGGTTACTGTGAGTCTTTGTTTAATTTTTTGAGTGTGAGTGCCTGTGTTGGCGTGCAAAGAGGTTCATCTTAGTGTCTCTCAATCCGTGCATAGTGCATACACGCACGCACTATGCAAGGAGACGCACATGCATGCACATACAAACAATGAAAAGCCTCTTTTGTCCTTCGGGATCCTGTATAGTGGAGGTGCGTGTTTGAGGCAGACTACAGTGGATGTGCTAGTGTGTCAGCGTGCTAGTGTATGCAATAATGCTGAACTTTCACAAAGACTTGGCTTCTTATATGACTCCTAGCTGTGTGGGATTGGCACTCTGGACGACCATCCAGCAACCGCGAATGTCTAGTGAGCAACTCTACGGGAAAGCCCCATACACAGCAAGAGCCTCCTTTGGAAACAACCTCCTCTGAGCAGGGGCAGACATGAGGGATGGGCCTCAACCCAGTGGAAGAATGGTTCAAATTCCACAGCTGATAGAAAAACATTGAGGAATGGGACAGAGCGAAGGAACTGATGCAAACTCTGAAACCCCCCCCCCCCCCCTCTTCCCCCCCCCACGATCTGTTCTGTGCACACGGTGTTGGAAAAAGGAAGAAGAAAGAATCAAATAAATCAGAAATGTTCGACCCTTTGTGGGCATTGCTGGTGTAGCTGATAACTGGATGTTGTTTTGGTCGCAGACAGAGATACCATCTTTCCTTCCATGCCGTGGCCTTTACGTGCTTAAGCATTTACAAAAAAAGGAGAGCAGCTACTGTGGCTCACCCATTTAAACCAGGCTGATTTCTATATTTGAACAAATAAGTATTAAAATCAAATACATGATATTTAGATTTGAAATACCTTAGCATTGTTAAACTGACTTCAGGCCGTATGGTATATTACATTTTTTAAATGACAAATTCCCTTTTCATAAAAAGTAACTTGTGTTGCTTTTTATTCAAATGTAATTACTATAATTCCTCCTTGTAGCATTGCATTAAATATGGTAGAGATCTATTGTTTAATATGCCATTGTTTTGTCTCAATATCTTTTAAAGCCTACTTTAAAAAGAAAAAAAGGAATTTAAAAATAGAAATGCCTCTTTATGACAGTCTTTTTTGGGGTCTCATCTTCCAAACAGTATAACGTGTACTATCTATCAAGTAAATCAAGTCCAACGTCGTCGATCCTGCAACTGAGCACCCCAAACTAACTATTGTGCAACCCCAGTGTACACACTAAATCACCATGAACCATGTGCTGTTGACCAGCTGTGTGTGACGGTCCCAGGGGCTCCATACCTCTAAAAGACATTCACTTCTGGAATCACCGGGTCAGATCTCTCTCTCTCTTTTTCTCTCTCTCTCCTTTCCCGTCCACTTTTAGTCCTTCGCCACTCCGCTGCTCTGCTTCCTTCAGTCGAATCTGGCTGTCGGTTCTCCCTCCATTCAACTGCAAGGCACAAACACATGCGATCCCTTTCAGAGCATTCCAGCACCGAATCACATCTCACGCGTTTTGTAACACTTTCGCTGCGCGCCTCGGCTTGGGGCTCGAACGTGTAACAGATCGCTCGCGTTTGGTGTGGACCCGCCACAGCTGGAGGGATGAAAAACACTGCCGACTGACGGCAGCCGAGACACGCCGAGGGGAATGAAATTAGGTTAAGATTGCTGCATATTGCGTGGAAAAAAAGAGATGAAGAAAAAGCAGCAGCAGACGTACTCTTGTTCGCAGCCCGCCCTGTAGTGCACAGAGATCTGCCCGCCTGTGGTCCTGATGCGAGTTTGTTCCGCGTCCCTTTGTTGTTTCTGTCACACCTAGAAGGAGGCGGGGGGGGGCATGGAGGAGGGAGCTTTTTTTTTACTTTCTTTTGTCCGTCTTCTTTTTAACCCACCCCCAAAGTAATGATTCCACTCTAACTTTACATCTTTACCACAGATGCAATTGCACGAGGTATTCATCCAGCATCTAGCGCGCGCACGCATTTTACCCGCGTCGCATCTAATTTGTTCACTTCCCCGTGTATATTAAATTACATTTTGACAGATTTCCTATGAAAAGTCCGCTTGCATTTCCCCCTGCCGCCCCCATCTTTTTTTCTTTTTTTAACCCCTATCTCACCTATTTTCTCGCCAGAAGTTTTTGTCTTCGCTGGGTAGCGGGTATGTGGGGGAGGGCCGGCGGGGGGGGGTCTCTCTCACTCTCCTCCCCTTTCCTTCTCGGCTTGTCTCTCCGTTGCGGCGGCAGAGCAGTTGTGTCTCGGTCTAGACCAGCCTTCACCGCTACAGCTCCGATCAGCCCCGGTGACGACAGCCTCGTGCTCGTCACCGTGGCCACACCCATCCATTCATAAAGTGGAGAGCGTGCCAGCCTCCCCGGCCGCACGGCGCGCACGGTGATGTCAAAAAGATGGAAGATATGCACACATGAGAAGGGTATGGCTACAGGCCTCGAATTTGTCTTTCTTATTCTATTAAACATTGCTTTTTTTATAGGGACATGTCTTGTTATTAGTGCTCAAGACAGAAATACGCGTTGTCGCATTTACTGAGTTTAGGAGGTCGGTGAAGGCCGCAAGTTATGATGGTTGAGGTTAAGTTATTCTAGTGATGGAGACCGATGGCAGACTTCAAGGCGCCTGGGATTGGCAGAGAGAGAGGCTATGACCCAGATCAGATTAGGGACTTGTATTTAAATTACATTCACCACTCTGGTGGACCACCAGCAGACACACCAGGGGAAATGTTTCTTTTCCGATTCATTTCTGTCAATTCTCCTGCTGTGTTTTGGGGCGCACAGTTGAAAAATATGAACAAACAATTGAGTCTTTGCCATGTTCTTGTCATTTGTCAGGAATAATCATATTTGAATCAACCTCTGTCCTGCAGATGCCAATTTACCTTCACGCCACACTGTCCCGAATGTGGTACAGTTGGCAAGAGGGCTGGAAACACCAAGTCAGTGCCTTCTTTGTGAGCGATTTTTCAAGCTCAATTGGCACTTCTGCAACACGGCTTTGTCTGGGAGATCAAGCAGAAGAATAGCAGAGGCACTAAGGCATAGAGGGGCCCATTGTGATCAGTCAGCGCCCCAAAGATGTCACTGTGGTTCTTTGGACGGATGGCGCCAAAGGCCATTGTGTGTAACGCGGCCGCGTTAGAGGTACGGCGTTGTTGAGAGAAATCGATCTGAGCAGGGACAAAGATCACCGTTTTGTGCTGTTTGTTTACATGCTGGTTTGTGTATTTGAATGAGGGTCAGTCTCTGGTGAGGGCTGTGTTGAGTGCTTGATTGTGGAAATTTAGCCGACTCGGGCCTTTCACACCACTGGGATCAGCGGTTTGCACCCATCAGAAGAGGGACCGAGAGAGGGGGGAACCATGCACGTGGACGCCCCCATAATGCCCCTATTGTGCCCGCGCGGCTGCATCAATAGCGCAATTGCGGGGGCCACTGGCAGTGGAAAAGTGCTGTACAAGATACGTTGAGATAAAGGTTCAGGGGGGACAACCAGACGGACCGAAAACACACACAGTTGTTCATCCCTAAGCGGTATTCATGCCA
>NC_084904.1:14112438-14202438 GCF_949316345.1 Pungitius pungitius
CGCTGCCCCCATGTTTGGCCTTTGGAGCCCCTCCGCTGGCGCCTATGCCCACACCGTGAGACGCAAACACACACCAGCTGGGAAGTAGGTTAACTGAGATCAGAGCACATAGAATCGCTCCAACGCAGCTCACAACTTACTGCTCTGTACAGTAATGTATATGAACACACGCACATAAAAGCACACCGAACCAAGTGGTACTCATTGGATAATGTGCTTTGCGTCTTCCCTAAATGAAAGTAAAAGCAAAAGGACGTTACGACTTAAAGCAGACGTGGCTGTGGGTTGCGTGATATGAGCTCATTCTGGCAATATCTAGAGAAATGTCCCATGTCAAGGTTGTCAGTGAAAGAAACCTATTGAAAGTCTCTGTGAGAGAGCATGTGTGTGAGTGCTTCTTTGTAGCGAGGCGTGAAGATGACAGGGAGCGAGGGGTTAACTAGGCTAAGACAAAGGCTCGAGCTCAACTATTGTGTTGAGTGGAGGGCCTCTGGGCCAGATGGGGCCTTAGAGCGCTCTCTCTCTTTCTTTCTTTCTCACTCTCTACACTACTGGAAACTCAAATCAACGACAACAAGCCATTTTACACACAAATAAAATACCCAACATGCATTAATCGTGACCGCGAGACTCACTGAAGAACGCTGATGCAAATACAGCACACTACTCGTGCCGTGAATCATAGCGACAGAAACAAACGATTAAATTAAACTTAACGACCCCAGTGTTAAGTTAAAAAAAAATACTTTTCTTGATGAATTGGTTAAGATTAAGATTGTTCACTTGACAATATTACAATATTAAATACGTGACAACAAATACGTGTTGTTGTTTGAAACTCGTGTGTCACACATAACATTGAATATATTAATTAATTATCAGATTAAAAGAAGACCCCATAATAGGAGGGATATGATCAATAAGTATTAAATGGGTTACTGTGGCAGATTTGTTCTAGCTTTGTGAAAGGAAAATATGAATTAAATTAAAAATTTTGATGAACAATTATGGCCAATGCATCCCCCAAAGCCACTCCTTCTCTGAAACAGACTCACGTATCTCTGCATGATCTGGTGTCTTTCGTGCGGGTCGTCCAGCATGTTGATTGACAGGTCTGAGATTGAAACGGCGGCAGAAGCCGTGAGCGTAACCAGCAGCACCAGCAGACCTTCACCTTCCTCCAGCGGCAGGTCCAGCTTGTGTGTGTGCTCTTTAGTGAGATGCGACAAGTTGACGGTACACCTAAAGTGCACACACATGCACAGGGAAATAGGATGACGATTACATTTTGTGGGAAAGCGGACTGTGCTGAAACACGTACTGATTGTCGCTTTGCTTAACTTCTACTTTGACAGAGGGCAGTGAGAACTAAACTTAAAGAATAGCTATTGATGAATGGTAGACATGTTGTGTAACCTCTAAAAGACTCATCTGAATAAGTCCTCAATGTCATCATACGCATGATTTTGGCAAGCTACGTTTACTCTAGCAATACAGCCTGACAAAAGACAAGATAGCTAGACAGACAGGTGAGGAGCACTAGTGAGACATTATAATAACTACACACTATGAAGAACTAGTTTTTAAACTTCAGTTCATAGGGTGCAGGTGTTATGAAGTGTTGCCACACCACTGTACCTTCCCATGAAGTCATCCTTCTTGCCAGCATCTTTGTCCCAGACCGTAATGTCCACGAAGCCGCCTTGTTCCTCGTACAGGTGGAAGTCAAACTGCTCCCTCCACTGGGGGTTCAGTGTTTTGGGAATTGTCTGAGTAAACAGCAAAAGGGGGAAAAAAACATGGTTTGAGGGGGTTAGCAAAACTTAATTAGCCTTTAACACAAATTGCATAAGTGAAAAGGTATTTCTCACACTGAAGTGTGTGCTGAATGTAGAAATGAACAAAAGAATTGTGTGGACGTTGTCGAACAGGAGAGGGTCTACCTTGCTCTTGTACTTCTGGTGGCCCATCCTGAATTTGACGTACGGGTCACTGAGGCCGTTGGCATCCATGGGCTGGAGGCTGCGACCTTCTATCAAACTGATGCTGACTATACCTCGCCACAGCTGTGCTTTTCTGTGCACATCTGACAGGCGCATACTTTGATACTGCAGCAGGTACACACAAACACACACACATAATGAGAGAGACATTAATACAAACACGTGTATGTTTATATGTAAACAAGCATGGACACAAACCCCCCAAAAATTAAAATGTAATTGTGTCCACGCTTGAAGTATGGCTCATGCACACTTGGTCAACAGGAGAATAAGCGATTTAAAATACATCCAGAAAACAAATAGAGGAGCTGGGAAAACACACAAGGACTTAGGACACAAAATAAGAAAAGTACAAATGCAACGTATCCCTAACGTGTGGACAAACCTGAGATGTCTGAACATCACGATGAATCACAAAACAAAGTATCCCACTATCTCATCTAATCAAGTGATCAGAAATCAAACATTTTTTAAATGACGAGAAACTGGTAGAAATTCACTTTATCGTCTGAATGATTACCAAATATTGACTGTAGACACAATAGCTTACAGTTAAGGTTGCATGTGTTGTTGCGCGAGTCTGGCATTTCACTCGCAATAAGGAAATGAATATAACAAATCTGAATAGGCAAGTGATTCGTATTCTATCTCATCTGACACAGGCAGACCCCCGAGATGCTGTTCCAGTAAATTATGTTTCCATCCGACTGTACTGTGAGTCGACGGGCTCTGTAAATCCAGATTAATGATTCTCCTTATTTTAGGTTGGATTTTTTTACCAAGTTTTCAAAAGCACTAACAGGCCTATTTAACCTCTCTTTGAATGATGTCAGTATCCTTCACTAAAACAAATAGCAGGGTATTTATTCATCAAACAAAATACATCTCTCTCCCTCTCTCTCCCCCCCCCCCCCCCCCTCTCTCTCTCCCTCTCCCTCTCTCCCTCCTCGTTAGGGAGAATTTATTAGCATAGCTTTTGTTTTGCAGGCGAATTTCATTAAACTCTGAACAAACCCTGCCTCGCGAGCACAGGCCTTTGATCTGGAGATGGAGCCTCTTAATTTCCATTCTCCTGACATTAAACAATGCAAATGGCTCCATGCAATACTGCCAACCAATACTGCAACTCCCACATCTTTAATGTCTCCTGTTCACTTGCTGCGAACACACTGTATGCTAATGAAGAGAGGTCTTTGTTGTGTCCTACTCCAGCACTAACCGGATTGTTTCCGTGTTTTGTTTCTGCATATTTCTTGTTTAAGAAATCCATGGGCTATTTGGTTTGGGAATCCACATCTTTCTGAGAGAGCACAGCAGGAAAGAGAACGTGCACTTAGACGGTTGTGGATTGATAGTCTAATAAGGGACACTACCATACAGTTTAGGAACCAACACGGCCTTTCAGAAAACCTCCTCCCTTCCCTTTGAAGGATAAAAGGATGTCTTAAGTACCTTGTGGTAAAGACACAGAGGCAGTAATACATATCCGACTCATTAGCTTGATCTCAATGTTACTTGGTGAACAGCATCTTCTGCTGTGGGTTAAACACTTATATGCATCATTAAAATAAGTGTTTGTGTAAAAATAACCGTGTACCAGGCAGTCGAGCATGGATGCAGGGAGGTACTCGGGAGCAGTGCCTTTTTTTGGAGGGGCAACATAGCAGCTAGTTAGTTAGTTAGTGTTTGAGCCAATTCCCCGAGTCAGCGGGGTGGCCCAGTTTGGAAGCTTCAAAGGCTTGGTTTGGGGAAGCTTGATACAGCAGGACGTCTGCTCGGTTCTGACCCACAAAATTCCAGTGTGTCCGTGGGATATCACACTTTTAACTGGAGTGTCTCCAGATGCAAATTAAGAAAAAGTAAAACTGTGTTTCTAGAGTCAGTAATTTTCTTTGTTGATGAAATTGATTTGAACAAAACAGGAAAACATTACAAAGAAAGTTTAGAAAAGTGACACATGGGAAAACAAAGCTGTCAAGCATTAACAGTGGTGGTCCCAAAAATTGCACCTGATACAATTTTACCAAAGGTAAGAGAAGGGCTTCAAGCATTGAGCAAAAAATAAATAAAAAGAAATGACAAAGCATGTTTTTTTTTTAAATAACCTTGCAGCCAATATGAAAAAAAATGTATGGAAATAATGTGAACATCAAAGATGTGCCCTTAATGCAAAGGGGTTCAAGAGTATCCTGTAATCAGTCCGCATTCATCAACAAACCTTCATGTTCACAGTTGATTTGCTGTACAGGCCTAATAAAACCCCTAATAAAGTGCACATTTTTTGCAATACACTGTGCAGATCAAAGGTGGAAAAAGCATGGATGTAACACTGCATAATTTAATAGCTTAAAAGGACAAAGTTCAAAACAGATTATTCTAATTGTCAGAAAACATACACAATGAATCCATTGTAAATTCGTGGAGTTTTAGCCAGATTGTAAATGTTCTAAAACTAAATATGTAAATATATTCAAAAATTGTACTGCATTACTTCCACCCTTGGTGTGTATTTATATGACCCATGTCTCGCTTTCACACTTGTAAATACAACACAAGTCAGCCGTAGTCTATTTTGCACATGCATTCCCCTCAGGTGAAGTGAATAGCAGGTGTTACATTGCAGCGTGTGGAAAATAAACCAATGACAATGAGAACTAGGACTGAAAAAACATTGATACCAATGTGGAGGGAGCAAAAGAAGGGAGGAAGGTAAAGGGCCAGGGAGACTGCATCCATTTACCAGGACGAAAGTCAAGAGTGCAGGACAGGTGAGGTGCAGTGCGGTCGGTAGTACAGGTGGGAGGTGTGTGGGTGAGAAAGTTACATGCTGTTTTAGTTTACCTTACAAGATCGTTTCCAGTTCCTTCTCAAAAGCATGGTCTGTAAATGAGACAAAGCTGTTACAGAGCGCCACCCCCCCCCCCCCCTCCCCATTGCCTCCCCTTCAGAGCAGCAAACCCTCTCGGGTTAATGCGAGTAATGTGAACATGTTAGCCATGGCCTGGTGCAATTGGGTTATATGAATAGACAAGAGCAGTTGTCATTCATCCAAGTGGAGTAAGTAAGTTAAGGGAGTGTACAAGAAGCGCTCATGATTGATATAAGGTGTTGTGAAGTATTTGCATATGCAGACATTCATGCAGACACTCATACACACTTTTAAAACGTACACACGTAGGAGACCAATCGATTCAGTTTGTGCCTAATACAGTGCAACCATCATATTTATATTTTCAGAAGTGTATTTAAATACTAGCAGGATCCATGTTTCGCTCAGTTTTTACTTTTTGGTTTGGGTCCAAGAATCACCTTAAAAACAGAATACGATTTTGTACTGGAGGAGGATTACAGTCGCTTAAATGGAAAGGACATACTCTTTGAAGGCATTGATGCCATGATATTATTATTATGGGATGTTCAATATTAAATATAAAGTAGATCAAAAACGTTTCCATACCCTTTGATACCAGTAGATGGCAATAGAGTGTAATAGTGAAGGTAACAGTCTAACTTGTACTTATTTCTTTCACAGCTGGAGAAATCCAAAATGGTACTTAACCTAATTTATTTGTTCTGTCAAATGTGGACTCTCTGAACTACAGCACTGAATAAGCAGCAGAATTAAGACATCAGATCAAAAGGAATAAAATATTTCCCCCATGACTCTGCCTTGTTCCAGATAGAGTATGCAGGGGTCCAATTACGCAAACAAATAATTGAACAGAAATAAATGCAACTCTGAAACATTGAGTATATCCGCGGCGGCACAAGCTGAAATAATTAGGAAAGAGGATCCAGTGCTCTTTGAACATAGAACATTTCCACAAAACATGTTAATTACACTTGTGTTTATGATTATGCATTTGCTGAGTTGAAGACTTTCCAGTAACTGATGCTGAATGAAGCCAGCACATTCCAGTTCAACACAGCTTGCCTCCTGATCACTGTCTTTGATGTATGGATGGATAAATATGATACAACTTGCATTGATTTATTTTTTCTTTACTTGGGTCATCAGGAGTAAATGTTTCATTTTTTATATATTAAGGTGTAAGAGGCATATTATTCTCTATCTTGACCACAAGCAGCACGATAGGTAAGATGGGAAAGTATTATTTCCCCGAATGAGGAGGAAATGTAATGTGTGCAGCAAAAGACAGAACTGAATGAGTAATGAGTCTTAAATTGAAAATATATGTCTTACGGCATCCCTCGTGTCTCCCTCCTTCGGTGACAGAGTGACCGCCAGGTCCAGGCTGCCGAGGTTGTCTTCAGGACACTGTGGGTCCTTCAGGTCCAGCGTGACATCCAGTGTCCTTAAAGGATGTCCAGTAAACATCATACATATGCGTACTGCACAATCCCAATGCATTGAGTGAATGGATTTCACCTACATGCATGTACTTAAAGGCATGCATTACATGCACAGATAAAGAGGATTCACATACTTTAACCCCTTCAGGTCTAACAATACAATGACCACTAGCGGTCACCCTATCTAGCAATCTGAATTGTGCATAAGGAAGTTAATTAGTAAAATGCATTACATGGCAGGTGATGACTGTTGATAAGAGCATGCTATTTCACAACAGTACGAGCAGAAAAGATTTTGACATTGGGGAGTTTTGGGTGGCTGCGGGACGATACGATAAAACATTGTTACTCACAATTGATTCTGATGAAAATGAATTGAGCGGACTGAGTGACCTCTTTCCTGTGAATAATTAAGCCTCGCCACACCCACGCTACATCAACCCAGGTATTCTCAAGTCATCATTAAAATCATTACAGTTCGACATGGCGCAGGTTGACAACAAAGTGGTGAAAACTGTTGAATAAAAGATTGCTAAATTTGCTCTGGTTTCCTGGCCTGGTATTCAGTATCCTGGCTCACTGTCAAACAGACTTTAATAGATTGGAACTGTTAAGGTTGATAAAAATCTCCTGCATTTGCAAGTCCAACTTTCTGCTGTGATGTATATATTGCCAGCACGGCTAACCCAACTCATACTTGACAACCGGCATCATCAAAGTAATTGAAAACAGCTGCGTGAATGTGCAAAATATGTGTGAAACCTACAAAGTCAATACTGGCACCAATCAGATCGCACACATGTAGTTTACAGATAAATAATTACACGGCAGTATTAAAAAGATGTTAGTACGAGGAACTTCTGGTTGATGAAAAGGTTGGAATAAAACATGAACACAACAACATAAATGGGAAAGCCCTACGCAAAACCTACACTGCAAATGCCACAACACAGATACAAAAGTTACAATGCAAATGCAAACAAAAAATGCAATATCCACAACACAAATGCGTGTTGTAGAGGCTAAAAAGGCAAATGAAAAAGCAACAACACCATTGTAAAAGCCAATAATGCAAATGCAAAGTCGCAATAGCATTACTACTAACTTTATAGAAATGTTCTTCTCACTTAATTTAATGATGTAACCGATACAGATGAATCAGTCTAATATTAAAATCTAAAATTACCATTTGCATAGTTGAGTTATAAGTTTGGAATAAAATTCCATAATTTACTACAATGTGAAGCCCGATTATGTTTCAGAAAGTTTGAGATGAATTACCAAAGACTGACACAAGATGGAGACAACAAACTAGCAAATGACCGCGCCGAGCAGCAAGGAAAGGCGGTCAAAGGGGGGGTCACAGGTCGGGCTCCCTAACTATGTCACACTGAAAATTATTGAGAAAAGTAGTACAAGAAGACAAAGAGACCTCTGATGTTCGAGTGACTCCAGATGGAGGTATGCTGAACCCATGAAATCATCCTGAAGTCCAAAGTCATAGTCAAACACCTACAAAGAGACACAATATACAGTTGTATATGTTATCAGTCACATTGAATCACCAATCAATGGCTTTCTAAAGACACTTTACTCTTTCAAATGTGAGCACAGCCCTGTTTGTGCGTATTGTATTAGTATAGTAATGCCTTAAGTCTGGGTGTTTCTGAACACACATTTTCTCATTCAGTTTAATGAGAAAGTGTGTTCAGACATTTGACTGGTACTGTACATTATTGGATATTGTTGTTTGCTGCTGCTGGTCGGCTGAGAGCAACCAAACATGATTTTGTTGTACACGAGTACAATGACAAAAACCTCCTTCATCTTTAAGAAAAGAAGCTCACATAGTGAGTTGACTTAAAGATCATCCAAAATACAACTATTATTATATTAAAGTAGGACAGCATTTGAAGCGGTGGATGCTTCTGTACCTTGACGTATAGCGGGTCCTTCAGGCTTTCCACCAGAAGGCTTACTCTATCATCCCACACCGGGTTCAGGTTCTTATGAATGGTCTTACTCCTGAACACCTCCTTCCCTGCAATCTTAAACTTCACATATGGGTCACTGGTGCCTACAGGAAAAATACGCAAAACACAGAGAAATACTGTTATTCTTCAGGATTAAGAAGTGTACCAGCAACATTATGGTATTAGCTGCCTTTCTATCTGTAAGACATAGGGTGCAAATTCAAAGTGTGTCAAATGTTATTATCTAATATAAGAATTGTGATTAAATAGGTACAGACAGAAGTGTCCAATTAACCATGCCTGATGAAATGTATTTTCCCCAAATGCACAACACATATGTTTGCACAGTCTTTGCACATATGTCACACCCTGAAGGTATTCGCTTGCACTGTCACAAGGTAATACATCTTTTAATGTCTCAAATTATTTTTTGACAAAGATAATTGTACACACTCCTCTGAAGGCCAAAGGACAAAATGAGGTTTATCATCAGACTCATTGTCCCTTGTGATCACAGGATTGCCAGCAATGAATGCTTGGATATACACATTCCATGCAGGGCTTCTATGTGGTCACTAGGTGGTGCAACTGATTAACATCATTTTGGCAGACAGTCTTTTTTTACTGCATGAATTTTACTTTTGACGTGTACTCTGCGATATATTTAACACAAACATGCTAATGAGGGTCAAATGTATTGTTGCTATGCATGCACCTTTCCTCACAATAACCATAGGGAAAAAGGATACAATTCTAAATCTACATATTATCAACATAATAAATGGATATTGATCCTCCTGTACAGGCTCTTTTTTGATTTATTATTAAAATCCTACTAAACATTGAGAATAATGTGTTAGACTAAAATAAAGACAAAGACCACACCAAAAAAACTGATTTAAGCAAGGAAAATATCAATTATTAGACAAATGTTCAAATGTATAATAATGTATTTGTATAAAATATTTAAGATTAAGATTTAGGAAAAGTGGCCAAAAGGGACGTGATCAGGGTTAATCAGAGGCGGGTCATATTCCAACAACAAAACAAAAATAAATAAATATATACACGCACATGCTTAAAAACATACAGATACATATAAAAATGCATAGAGAAACAGAAAGTTCCACTTATAACCAAAGGGATTGTCAAGAAAAGCACAATGGCGATAGAGTCCTATTAATATGAGGGAGCGTGGGTAGAGCACACAGTGGAGAGGCAGTGGTGCTTTCTTGGAAATCGACATCCATGGACTGTGTGACATAATTCATCTTTTGTTTTTATTTTCTCTTCTAAAACCGTTTCCCACGAAATTCAAGGAAAGTTCTTGAATGTGCCACATGTGGGCTTGGGGATAAATAGGTAAGACAATGACAAAGAGCAATACGCTTTCAAGGAATTAATAATGGTTGACGAGAATGCCTAAAGGGAGTAGGGTTGACGGATTGGTGCACCTTGGGTGTTTGGCCACCTTGCAGGCAGAGGGATGTGAAATGGGAGTGCTGGTTTAATACAAGACTTGGTATGAGGAGCCGATGTGTCAAAGACTGATGAAACGGTGAAGGTGGGTAGGTGCCCGAGGAGAACACGATGAGATTTTCTATATTTCTACAGTTGAGAAGCGTTACTCTTGAGGTGTCGGGGCTCTATGTTGGAGGTAAAAGCCAATTCACAAAAGCACATTTGAAAAGCTTGTAATCAGGGTTTTTTCTTATGAACATTTAATAGTAATTTTAATATAATTCAACAAACAACAACAGCGATATCAGCTTTGAACGATTATATTTCTGAACCTGGAGGAAAACCTCTGTAACTAATGTCATGGTAAGTCAAAGCACTCCTACCAAGCCAGGAGACAAGTCAACTCCAATTAAATACATCGTACCTTCTAGAAGACTTAAAACATGTTTAGTCACACAAAAAAGGTCACTCTTGAAAAATAGGGGATAAGCTCAGAAAGTGGTACCTACTTGGCTTCAGCGCATACGTTACTATAGTAACAGCCAGACATAGCGACCCTGCATCTATAACAGAATTTCCAGGAACTTTAACATGATTTCTGGAGCCCCTTCTCCCCTTAATGCCATGTCATGAACTGGAGGGGAGGGGGGGGGGGGGGCAGAAACCATAGCAAACAGAAACACAGAGTTCATATCAAGGTGTTGATCTATACATCTTTTATGACGCTATTGAACTGAAGTGATATTGTGCACTGGGCCTGTGAGAGGACCCAGTGGTGCACTCAGCAGGTCATTCGGGCAGATCTAAAAGCCCTTGATTGACTTGCTTTCGCGAGTGACTTTCTGTCCTCTTGACAAACCGTTGCAAGAAATAATCCACCACACGTGTATCTCTACCAAACACCTAGACACCTCTGATGGAGGCCACTCCAAAACTGCTTAGGGTCTGCCTTCCATCAAGCCGGGGGGCCCTGCCAGACAGAGCAGTACAAACAACAGCTGCCAAAAGCTTCACATTTTGAATCATCATATTTCAGGATTAACGCGTTTCAGCAAACAAACCCTTTAAATTCTGAATACAGAAAAAGAAACTAAAATAATGGTTTAAAGTTAAATGCTTTAATCAAAGGGAAGAAACCTCAAGAGTATATATTGGAAAATATAAGGGTTGTTTTCACGCATCCAGTACCTCATTCAGATTGTGTCTGAGATTTTGAACCATTACTCTTCTAAAATATCCAGATCTATGTACGACCACAGTGATCCGATTCCACCCAAATGCACAAAATCATTAGATTGGATTTCTATAAGCTCATCAGTGTTCCACATCATCAGAAGTAGACTTCTGCTATCAAGTATCTGGACTACTTAAACTTGACCTGATTTAGTCTGACACTGTGGACTTGAACTGACCCTTGAGGATTCACTTATTTCTAAGGTTCCTTCAAGGCAGGTTTTGGACTTTTAAGTTTTCTTAGCTTGCGTTATCGAACAGATCTCTAAACTTGTAATGCATGTTTGACTTTGCACGATTAGTTGACAAACAAGAAGGTAAACAGCAACAACCACAACATCCTGATGGGCAGTGATTACATAATACCATGACAACCCAAAACGCAATTCAGCAAAAAAGTAGTGAACAGATGTGGACCTATTGCAAGTGTCTTGGCTGATTCCAACTTTTCAAAAAATCAGTGCATTCCAAAAATGTCCAATTATAGCAATTTGCATAACCATATTTTGCACAAGTGAGTGCAGACACTATTGTCCCATCCATCAAATATCAGGATATACCAATAGGAGGCAGTATGTGTCCATACACACAAAAACATCACATTGGAGTTATTTTCTAATATTTTTCTTTGAATAGATGTGTTAATTCAAACCAATAGTTATCTTCAACAACACATTTTCTCTTGTATACACATCAACCAACTATTTTTGCTGTCCTCTATCTTTTCCTCCATATGAACTTCCTTTCTATCCCTCTGTCCATATTCTATTCTCCTTTAATCCCCTCCAGCAGTCAAAGTGAATTACATTACTTCAATCTCCAGCTTCCAGTTGAATTATTTGCTCCCGTAGGTACTTCGTGAAAGTCACTGCATGATCCAGCCGCCTACTTACTTGACATTTTTAAGCGACTCGGCACCAGACAAATATTGTAGTACTTCAGCAAAGTATGGAGTCAAGTATAATCTAATCAGCAGCATTGAGGTTGTCGAATAGCAAACACTCATCATGAAATTACACAAGAGTTCATCAAAGTGGGTCCAATGCCAGTCTCCTTCTGATAGTAAGCAGAACGCTAAAGGCCTGTCGATGAGCCTCCAACTGCTCCAGAGTCCGGTCCATCTGCTGAACAATAACTCCCGATTGATTTACACCACACGTATGCACTCAAACAAAAGACATGTGGTCATTCCATCGACAAAAGAACCACCACCACCTTTCTCACTTCACTATCAAATCACTATCCTCCTCACACACACAGGTATGCGGATCGATGCACTCTGTCGTTAGCACTTTGTGTATTTGTCACACAAACAATTACACGTTTTCCAGACCAAACTCCTGCCTAGTTATTGTTTTGAGAGGCAGCAGGGGAATAAGAAGGCTCTACGCTGATGTCAGACATGCGGTCTCCACATTGTATGAAACATTCTGGGGAAGCAACAGGGGACTCTTGTCCGTCTGAACCGGTGGGAAGGAGGGCGGGCGGTTGCCGGCTGGGGAGAAGAAGGTGTTTCTACTGCAGTTAAAATGGCACTTTATTAAGAAAAAAAGCTCCACACTACTGCACTGCTATCTTGGTCAAAGCCTTTTGATGCTTGTTACTGACTGCAGGGTGAAAGACAATTAATTAACTAAAACAGGCTAGTGATTCGCTGTGCATTTAAAAAAAAAAAAAAAAAGATCTTCTCTGTCACAATGACTTCAACTGATGTGTGAATCAAGTAATTATTCAGCCTCCTTATTTTAATCATTAATCTGTAGTTACTCATTACACATGCATGAGCAATAGCTTTCTGTGTCAGTACAGGGCATAAAAAGGTCCTCAATTTATAACATATGAGAAGATAATTAGATTTTTACAGAACGCAATACACCCTAAAAATAAGTATCATACCTGATGTAAAAAGATAGATCTCACAGCAGGTCACTGGAGTACAACATTCTCTTGGTGGTTGGTTTGTTCCCGTATAGGTACAAAGGACAGGCAACACAAGTATTATTTTTTATTGTGGGATTATTAAGAGTATAATGTGAATATCAGAAAGCATTGGGGTGCTCAAATTCAATGAATATGGATGACTAACCACACGCTGGTAGCGTCAGAAAGCCATCAATAATGTATAATGTCAGTATGAAATCGGGCTATTTTGAAACATGGTAGAAATAAATTGATTGTGTGAGGAGAAACTGATTACAAAGCTTATGTGTGTTATAAGATTAGGTTTATGACAGATGACATATCAAATATCTGATGTGTGATTTTTTACAGGAGTGGTGGCTAGTCAAACAGCTCTATACATTTATTCACTCTACTTGCCAACTTTTCCAGTAACAAATATATTAAAAGAAGCTTTCCTGAAACAAATTGGAGAGGAAATGTGTCACCTTTCGAGGAAAAAAATAAATAAATACCACCTCTACAAAAATCAAACAAATCATTACATTTTTCTGAAATACATCATTTACCTTAGATAGTTGAGCAAAAAACCTCCAAAAGTTAGTTTGTTGATCCAAATAGGAGACCTTTTCAATGCAGAAATTTTAAAATGTCATAACATGAAATCCACAGGTGTGTGAATAAGACTGCTTCAATAAGTATACTTACTAATTCTGAATAGTTCTGAATATAAATTAACTTCTGTAATAGTATCTGCACCTGGGCTTTGTAAGTGCTTTGGAGATTACGTATTTTGAGTTTATTTGCAAGGGGCTGCCTATAGATTCCAAAGACATTCAGTGATGGAGCAAAGTTAAGCTGATTTCAGAAACCCTATGAACTGAAACATAGAACAGGTTCTCTCCGTGAGAATGAAAGAAGAAAAATTAGCTGACGATCGCTTAAAAGAAGAAACCAAATTCCAGAATGAAAAACCATATCACCCCTCACCATTAACCTTATAATTTAGTGCTCTTTCGGAACTTGCCCTTCCTCTGATGAGGGAGGACCTGCACATTGTTGAACAAAACTTTGCCTGACAAAGGGACAGCAATTAAGAACCACGCAATGCAATGGGCTCACTGATGCTTGTCATAAGGTGAGAGAACAGGAGAGGAGAAAAAACGCAGTAGAGCTGCACATGAAATCCTCCGTCATGCTTGAGCTGCACACCTGGAACGGCCTCATGCGCAGAATTGTGGGCACTGTCTGTGGATGCATGCGTCTGTGAATAGTCTGGCAGCTGCTATTGTCAGGACTGACTTATGGCTGCAGTTCTGGGGTTTCCCATTACCCAGAATGCAGTCCGGACAAGAGGATGTATTGGCTGTAAAAGGGTGCAGAGACAAGAAACTTCAGCATGAGATGCGGGCAGATGGACTGAGAGCCTGTCTCATTAAAATTGCACACAGCCACACGCATGCATGCCTCTGCCTGCTTTATGCTGAGAGCAGTTTACTTTGCTGGCCTCAACCCTTAAATTAACCTTCATTAATGTGCAACGTAATGTCGCTGTGCTTCTAATACTAAGCTCGAGATACCGTAACAGTATCATCGCTTGCTGAGCTGAGCTCAACAATCAAGAAGCAAAACAAAGCGGAAAACTGCACAGCTTGGCGGGGGGGGGGCGGCTTCGGCAGGTGAGAAAGCAATGAAGGGGTATTGAAATAAAAACAACAGAGAACACGCCGACAGCGGTGTCAGGCCCGGGCTCTCTCAGCGCTTTCCTAAAACAACTGTTGTGCGGCAGACGAGTTAATTGGGCTCGCTGTGGACTTCTCCGTTTCCGCACTGATATTAGTCACAGCCCACGTGTAGTGTCTACCAAACACAAGTAGCATGTGTAAGGACTAGGAATCACGACATGGCAACAGCATTAGAACTCTATTGTGTGGAACTCCTTAACAAATTGGAATATCCTGTCTACAGTATTTGTGAATAGAGGATGGGAGACCGCAGCTTGTGATGAATAATGAATGATAGGATACACCCAAATCAGTGGAGAGCTTTTCAATGTCTACACACTGACAAATCAAGGTACAGGAATGGACCTAAAATAGTAAGCATGTTTTGTTGTACTAGGGGAGGAGTGCCGTAGCTTCAAAAGAACAAAACTGCAACCCTTGTAACAAAAACGTACCTTTTTATTCTGGTGCAAAATGTATCCAGTGACAAGGTACAGAACTGGTTCCTAATGGAGTACAGCAGGAGCAACAAATTGTTTTGTACCTTTACGAGTCAAAAACACCCTTAAATTAGTAAAAATAATAATTCCAATCCTTCACAAGCATTTTATTGAAGGAAAATGTTCTCTGCTTTGTAATGGAAGCTGTGAAGTGAGGCACCCGTGGCTTGGGAAATAAATCAAGACAGAGAGGGCAGCGTGTTCTTAACTGAGGTCATCTGCAAAGCTGCAAAGCGTCCCACTGGCTGCTCAGGTATAAAAGCTAAGTCAAGGTTAGTGCAAAGCCGAAGCAACAGGGCGGTTCAAATACAGGCAAGTTCAATTCAACGCAGGATTGTTTGACAGGTAGAATCTCCTGGACTGGAAGAATAAAACCGGAAAAGGCAGATGCAAGGCTATCATCGCAAGGCTGCTTCTTCCTCATAGCTTTTCAGATCCCTCTTCATGCAGTCTATATGCATGAAGAGGTGAAAACGAACAAAGGCAAACCACATGACCATGGTAAGTGCTGATTCCGTACAAGTTGATCCTAACTGGGGAAATGCATAAATCTACTTCTTCCACATCAATTTCTTATATCTCTCATCTGGTCATATTGTTAAAACCATGTCATGCGTTTAACGGTTTCTGACGGTACTAATGATACTAATGCCAGCAGATCACTGTGGTTGTATCAACTGTATTTGTTTGTTTACCACCAGACAAGAGAGTGACTGATGTTTCCTTTGTCCTATCAAGCAAAAAAGACCTCTCCCTTGGAGGTCTTGTGTAGTGCGATGGCCCAGCTAGATACAAAACAACCTTCAAGCACTATAAGATAAAAGAATACAAACAGATAACCAGCCTGAATATGTATAAACATACTGTGCAACCTAAGTATAAATCAAAAAAATACTTTACACTAAAACTCAACATCTCAAACATTTATACGGAAATGTGAGGAAATGTATCACACGTGTCTAGTAAAATTATTATTTTTTTAAATGTAAGAAAATTCATTATTTGTATTCACTTACAAGGAATCCATACTTGTATCTTCTAAAACTGAGGAAAGTATGTCATACCAACAGATATTTCAATCGGCTATGAGCGGCCCAAATGTTCCTTTCATGACTTGGTTTTACCTCATTTGTATTTGGTTTCACTTAAAAGTTCATTGAATATTTGAAATTGCATAACACAAAACAAAATGGAGAACAACATTTTTGTAAAAATACTTTGCAAACAAAAGTGAAAACCCTTTGTGTAATTTATAATCCATGAAGTGATTTTGGTGAACCAAAAGAAAACACAACAGCTTCTTGAGGAAAGGTACAACCTTCTCTGACATGGAGCTTAGACCGATTGGTGAATAGAAAGTCCCACCAATGCCGTTTCTGCTTCACTTTAGTCTTCTCTTACTGTTCGTAAGCAGCAAAATGTGAATGTCCTGATAGTAAAACCTGAAATGACTTCCCGTAAACGTATGTGGTCATAGCTTGAACACATCCTCTTTCAACGCTGTTTGACTAAACAACATGCATTACAACACTAATTGTCATTACTAAAGTATTTTTCATATTAAATTCAATCCACTGTATTTCTTATTTATCTCTCCCTCATTATAATGGGCCATGTTGACGGCCTGAGGACAGGACCAGTGAGCGCTGCACCTCAGTGCTCATTAATGCAGGCGGACAGGTAGTCGGGCAAAATTTATAGGAGCCAGTATGACAGCTTATTTGGATCCGTCGTCATGGTGACTTCTACAACCACTAATGAGACCCGTAAATCTCTGGCATTGCTCGTCTCTGCTGGCTGGCCTGTTCTCAAAATCACATTCACCCAGAAAAGCCTTTTTAGCAGAGTGGTACTGTGTTATTATAAATGGAGGGATAGGAACTTGCAATGAATTGAACGACTACAGATAGCTGACCTCTTTCAAAACAAAGTGCTACGCATCCTTCTTTTTAGACTACGTCTTTATTTTTTTGAATGCTACTAAATCAAATACGAAATACAGAAAAACATTAGAATGGGCCGCATAAACGAAATATGCAATTCTGTCAAATTTACTTACACTAAAAGCCTTGGTCACCGCCAGTGCAAAGAGAGTTTGCTTATTTACCCAAAAGTGCAATGTTGCAGCTTAAGCCGCAGGGGAATCATTCCTATGCCTGAATGCACAGGTAATGTGCAGCATCATTCCGAGTAATTCCGTCTCACTTCACAAATTGAAAATGGAGGACGAGATATCCAATCTAATAAACCCTAAATGGGGAGAGAGATAGAAAAAAAACAAAAGTAAAATGTAAGAAAGAAATTGAGTGAAGAAGTGGACGGGGAGGGAGGTTGGTGCCAAAATGAATATTACCTTGACAAAAAAGAGGGATGAATGCAGGTAAGCGGGGATACCTTGCTGTATAGTGGACTAATACAGGATACGATAGCAGTTCTTTGAAGAAGCGCCCTGTGTGCTGCGCTGCCTGTGACAGCGACACAGCAATTGCTTTCATTCAGTCGGCTAAATAGAGGCTTGATGAAGCTGTCCACGCCGTCTCTCCACATAAAACTCAAAGCTGTTGTTGTAAAAGGAAGAACCAACAGAGCTCCTACCTGTTCGATCTCGAATGGCCAGGTTGCTCCCTTTCTTCAGGATGATGTCCAGCTGGTACATGGCTGCACCTGGAGGTTGATGTGGGGGCTCTGCATTACTGGGTCCCACTATGTTGACGCCCTGTATAGAAAAGGAGTCACACAGGTTAATCGGTACAATCTAGTTCAGCATTCTGACTGAAGAGAAAAGGAAAGAGCTAAGAACCTCTTTTTGAGGTAAAAGGAGAGAAGCCCACACATACATCTATGGAGAAAATATGAACACAGGCTAGATGGGCACAGCAAGCACATATTGGACTTGGATCCAAAAATTAGATAGCAGCCATTGAATATTAGTTCTTATCCATCGTGGACTACCTAGTGCTTAAAATGGTTACTTGTATGTTAAAAAGTTAGATGATGTGAACTGAGAATCCTTGATATTCAAAAACAATAAAAGTTCAAATTAAGCTATTGTTGTCTTCTGGGAATGTTTGAATGGTTGTGCTGAAAATCCAGGCAGAAAATGTTCCTGCAGCATCACTATGCTCCAAATAGATCACACAGTAGATAAAAAATCCAAAGAGAAATTCCTCTTGCTTTGGGGAGTCTATACATTACATTAAATGTGAACTCATAGAAAGCATGCGGTCTCCTTGTCAGGCTTCTGGAATAGGTCATCTAAGTGGCTTCACATGTCACACTGTAGCCCTGAGGTCAGTACTCCGCTCTGACAGAAGGCCCCCCGACGGCTCTTCTCGTGGTTTCCCTTGGAGCTAAACGGGCCGTTCGCCAGCCACATGAACAACCAGACTGGTTGTATACAGCTTACTTTATTTTTCCATCTCCTTTTATTTTAATTGCTCTCTCTCCCTCCCCCTTTACACGACCCGTACGTGAGCAGTCGTGTCATGTCTACCCAGCTGTCCTTCTCTGAGATGAGGCTAAGAATAACCATAAATAACTAGCATGAGGCTTCTGTAGCATAGGAGCACCTTCGTGTAATCGGCATCAACATTTCCCTCCAAAATAATCTGACTGGCATAAAACATAAACTGGCCGAGGACTACTGTCCTATTGTCCACAGTCAGCAGGAATTCTGGCTTACTAATAGAGAGTATATAATTACACCGATGTTCATGTAGTCCCCATGAACTATGGCGATTATCTCGTTCTGCCCTCAGGTTTTCCTAATATGGTCATGTATAATGAATGTTATGCTCAACTATAATTCAAAACACAAACCACCTCAAACGAGCTAGCATTAGAAGCAGAAATTGTAGGAGTACAATGTTTCAGCACTGGAAGCCAACGTGTGTTATTATCACTCTTTCCACATTAGGAGTGGTAATTGCTAACAATTCATCATACCTTTTATTATGAATATCAAAATGTTTATGTGTGGAGAGTATCACAGACACACACACACACAGCAGAATTTCAAACCGCAGTAGCTGGGGGAGAGAAATGTTGTGGCATGTTTAGCTTGGAGCTCCTAAATCTCCACGGAAATGCGAAAGCAAAACAATCCCAGCTCCACAGCACCTGCTGTCACACAAGCAGAGAGACAGAGGGGGGGAAATAGATCGTATCCTTTTGGGGACGGAAAAGAAAGTATAATTTGTTCAGCTCGACAACAAACAAACAAAAAAAATTCAGGGGCAAGCTGTGTGTACTGATGGGTCAACGGTGGGTGGAGGTTACCGTAATGGATACAATATACAGGATGTACAGTCGCTCAGTGTGTATGCAGTGAATAATTGCACACACACACACACACACACACACACACACCTCATTCTTGACAGATCTACACTTCCCTACACACATTCTGGGAGTTTGCTAGAACAACCCAGCAGATATAAATACATAGGTTGCAGTAACAACTGTTAAAACCATGGTTACTTTACATTGCATTAGTCGAGCAGAAGTCAAGTAAAAATAAGTTAGAGCTTGCTGACGGACACACTAACACACACACACACACTCACACATGCAAAACTCTGGGTCTTGGCCCATCGCCGTGGTCCATCTGCACAAAGGATTTGTCTCCACGCTGTCCCCCCGAGTACAGACAATAGGCCTCAGCCCTTTCCTCTATGCACCGAAGCCTCAATAAAGAGACAGCCATACATTTACAGTGACAGAAAGGAAGAGGATGGAAAGAGAGGGCAGCCCGAGGTACATCTCACTGCAACTACCCTGTTTGCCCACGTGATTCCTGTAAGCTGACAGAACTAAACGATTGCTACCACCATCTAATTATCCATCTCCCTCAAGGCCCAGAGGACCAAACATGTTCTAGGTGACCTTACAGATCAACAGACTCCAATGAAGTTAATATAAGCAGACATACACAATTTATTTGTGATTGTATTCAGCTGTGATGCACACATGATTTACCCAAAAAGTTACAAGATTGTATTTGTAGTTTAAGGACATGGAATATTTATATTTTAAAGCAACCATTTACACTTAAGCTCTGCACTTTAAAGATGAAATAGTCCTGATCAAAAAGACAGATACAGAATAATTATCAATTATCAGCACAATGTTGAAAACAGGAAAGCCTTCCATCACAGTATGCGGCACCAACCCAGGGAGAGTCAACTATCAGGGCCCTTCAGATGTACATTTAATAATCCCTGAATGTGCTTCGTGTATCTGTACACAAGCCTTTGGCATTTCACAGAAAACCCTTCTGACTCAATCCCAACTGAATTCATTAGAATACCAATCAATATATACATTTCCATTAACTAAATAAAAGCTTGGAACAGAGCTCAAGAATACTTTGCAAATATTGACTGGTGATGGAAGGATGCAACATATCCTTTGCATCCAAACATGCATATGAGACTGCATAGATTCATGATACATATTCAGACACACTGAATCAGAGACTGCAAAGCACGTCCTTCATCAAAAACAGACGGATTATGTATCCAACTTCTGAAAGGATGAGGGCAAATATTCAATCGGATATTCCAGAATGCTGCTTCCATGAGGAAGGGCTTTTAAAAGGTTTATGCGTAGATTATCTGAAAATACTGCACTAGTCTCAGTTCAGCTCCAGGGACTCGTTATGAAGCCACGAAAACGACTCGGACATAACAACAGCCTCACTCCTATTGACATTCCACTGAACTTTAACTAGAGTTAAGCCGTGCAGTCACAAAAGAGCACACACACAGTGCCACAGATTACAGTTCACTTTTAGTAGTTACAGTGGGCAAAATAAATATTTGAACCCATGGCGATTTCACAAGTTTGGGAAGACCCACCCTGGACACATTTTTAACTTCCTGGCTGAGGGAAAGAAGTTTTTGCCCAAGATTACACGGTACATGGCCCCATCCGTAGCCCCATGGATGCGGTGGGGTCATCCTGTACCTCGAGCAGAGAAACAGCCCCAAAGCATGTTGGTGTTCTTGGGGTCATACTCAGCAAGCTTCCCCCTCCAAACGCGGCGAGTCGAGTTTATGCCAAAGAGCTTGATTTTGGTCTCATCTGACCACATCACGTTCTCCCAATCCTCCTTTGAATCATTGAGGTGTTCATTGGCAAACTTCAGACGGCCCTGTACATGCGCCTTCTTGAGCAGGGGGACCTTGAGCGTGCACTGCAGGACTTCAAATCATTACGCCGCAGTGTGCTTCCAATAGTATCCTTGGTGACTGTGGTCTCGGCTGTCTTTAGAAAATCAACAAGCTCACAGATACAGATATGTTACAGCTGTTTAGCAGACTTTCTTTTTGCGATATCTAACAGAGTCATACATTTCGTATCCTGGATTAATTATTAACATGACAGTTGTGTCTTTATGGAGAAGGAAGCCTGAATTTAGCCCCGTACTCTCTGCAGAGCCAGACGCTCATTTCTCAAAGAGGTGGCAGGTCATTTCCAGGCACTGCACCTCCTTGTATAACAATAACCTTTTCCTGCTCGGCTCATTAACAAGGCAGCGTGACAGTTCTCCTTCTGTTAAGAGGCGCCACTTCACGCCACCAAACATAAAACCTATTTGCTGTCTCTGCCCGCAGTGACCATCCAATTTTAAGTCCAACATTATGTCATCTTTAGTGGCCCTTAACTATAACTGAAACAAATCTCGTAATGGGAGCTGGATTACTTAAATTCATTGAACATTGATGCATTTTGGTGTGTTCAGGGTGACTCTAGGTGAGCAGGGACAAAAGCCAGTGTCCTTTCCTTTCTGTTTAAACATAGTATGTGGCCACACTGAGTGTATTAACGCATCATACATCATCAGCCAATGATTGTACCGCAGTGCTGAACAGGCTGCTGTCTCATTTAATAATACAATACTTGACATGTGGCGGTTGAATGATGATCATTAACCACTACATTATACTGCTAAGACATATTGACAGGTGTATGCCAATCTCTCTCTGAGGTTCATATGTTCCAAAAATAAAATATGAAGTGACTGAAATGTGTCAAGTCTGTGCATCTCATCTTTGAGTTATCTTCCTTGAGGGCAAGGACCGAGGTTGGTTTCAGGGAAAACATTAGTTCAAATGGGTGTTTCTATGCAACCACAGATAAACTCAATAATACACAAATAGAGATACAACATATTCCATTTTTTTTGGTGATGAACACAATAACATTATGCATGAAGAAAGCGTGAATGTGCGCAACATAAAGCTGAACCCAGTATTACATTTCACAGGCTCATAAAGCAATTCCATTATTTCTCTAAGTGTTATTTTTCAGCCAAGCTTTGCCTGCACGGGGTATAACGTTATCCATCACACAGACAGTTAAAGGTTTGAAAAATAAAGGCATTCAACCACAACATACACAGATACTTCACACATTTAGCAAACAAACTGATATCAATTTCATTACACTAATCAGGAATAACCCAATTGGTAATGAACACCAGGCACTTCCCAAAGAATATGGCTGCAGTGCATAGACATTTGTGAAGCCATTTGAATTGCTAGAATTGTATTTTTCTTGTAGTAGGAGCTCTAATTATAGGAGGTCTGGGGGAGGAGAATGAGAGGAAGAAGATATTTTGGTTGAAGCCGTTTCCAGCAGTATTTTAATGGTACTTCTCCCGCAAGACCCTTTCAAGTCTCTACCGATGTGAGGTTATATTCTCAAAGTCAAAAAGATCTTTCTGGGCGCTTTCACATAATAACGCCTTGCTGAGGAAAAAAGCTGAAACACTTCGCTCTAGGCTTGAATGAGTAACAGAGTCAACAGTCACCATAATTAACACCTTAAAGTACATCCCATATTTTAACATTTCAGGTTTCTCTGTTGTTCCTAATCTCAAAATATCCAAAGACAGAGATTGAAAGCAATGAAGTGACAAAAAAGCAGTGACGTGGTGAAATAAAAAGTGTTCATAGGTCAAATGTCAGTTCATGGAAAACTTTCATCAAGGTTGCAGTTTGTTACCGAAAGAACTTTTCAATGAGCCTCATATTACCACCAACATAACCAATGCCTTCCAAATCGCACACTTATAGTAGACTATTCTGCCCTTAAGAAGGATAAACTTAATGGTGTTGTAGACAAACTTTTAAAAAGGTATGTAAAAATAAGTGTTTGACCTCTGTGCTAGAATCAAAAGGTATTAACTAAATTCTACATACTAAATTAAGCATAATGGATGCAGGACTGGATTGTGTACAATGCATCTCTTACCTATGTCTGATTCCCTGACTGTGAGGTTATTTTCCATTGCATTAGCAGGAATTAAATTTAACAAAAGAGAGGAAAGCAACATTAAGAAAGACTGACACAGTCTCTGTGGGTCACTTGACAACTTGTCTGGATTAATTAAAATGATGAAAGTAAACCTAAGGCTTGAGTGTGGTGACAGTACATGGAATGCTGTGCGTGTGTGTCTTATTATGTAACATTATGTAACATTTTGTTACATTGTGATGGCGAACTGGGGTCAAGTGTCTATGTCTGTGTGCGTGCACAGTGTCTATGTCTGTGTGCAATAGGAGCCCATCTGCCACACCGTCCTGTGAGATATTGGCTACTGGATTACTCTTGTACACGACTTAAATCAAAAGTTTCACATGGTGGACTCTCGTTGTTTAGTGATTTGTGAAATCGGCAGTGCAGTCGACCCATTGAGATTGTGCTTGAGCATTTTTGGATGCTGAGGAGAAACACCATGGCAATAAGAGCACGAGACTGATTATCATCTTAATGATCATTTTAATGAATGCTTGAGGCGACCATTCGTCTAAAAAAGGACCACATGTTTTCAGTTGGGACAACTTGCAATGCTTTCAAACGCGGCCTGAATTTGCCTGGAACTCTGCGCAGGGTGACACGAAAAAAGCATCTGAAAGCTACACAACAAATCTCCATAAATAATGAAGAAGGAAGATCTTTCACCAAGAGAAAAAATACTGCGGAGAGAAGTAGGCGCATGAGGATAATGGGGCCGGGGGGGGGAGCCAATAAAGGTAAAGACATTTGAAAGGGACAAAGAATGGCAGGTAGAAAGAGAAAAATGTGTAAATTGATGAAGGGAATACAGCTGACAAATGGAACAATGCTGGTGGAGAAGCAGACGAAGGGGTTATGACAGCCTGGAGCGACCATCAGATAGACGGACCGACAAACTGACAAGGAACCATTTTGCTACGCAGATGCATCAAAAAAAAAAAAAAAAGAAATCCCTGTTACACAACAAACACATGTGCTGCATTAGCAGGCTTTTTTGTGCACATTTTACGACTGACTCGTCGCTGCGGTCACAAATTGAGCAGGGAGATGTTGCTGACACCAAGGACAGACAAGCCGGTCGCCCTGCTGACAACCCGACCTGTCAACCGACCAGAATGGAGTCCACGCCGCTATGAGATCACGCCGACACGCCGCACACTGCCACAGCACAGTGCCGCTCCGAGCTGGGAAGAGAACATCCGTCCGGAAACAGGCCTTCATTCGCTGGGTCAGCAACTTCGCTGCAGAGCAGAACTGGCCCAAAAATATTGCTGTCTTGCTCCATTGAAACATCACTCGGCCCGCTGAACTCTACGTTTGGAAATCGCTCATTGGATCTCCTCTTTAATGCATTCAGGAGCACCAAAAATCTATGTTTCATTTTGATCCGAGCACAGTCATCAGACCTTACTGAGAATGGACCGCTTTGTTATTGCACACTCGTACCACTTCCACTACTGAATCAAGTCATCCTCTCTGACTCCACGTTCCTCTAAAAGGGTGTTATGAACTCAAAAAAGCGTGAAAAGAAAAAAGTCATTATCATCTACTTTCAAATGCACAGCATTTTGCAGTTCCCTTGTGAAACGTTCAAGTAATATACTGAGTAAGAGTTTGCAAAGCCAGAAGCGGTAGGAATTCTTCTCTGCTACCACGGCGTACATTTCTTTTCAATTATCTGCATCCCAGAAGTAATCTCAAATAATGTGAAAGCTGTACATGTTACGGAAGTAACGGAAAGAACAAATAGTGTGAAAGAATAGAAAGCTTATCTAATGTGCCACAGATTTGGTGGGAGCTGCAGTGTTGAGGACAATGAATAGTGCTTCAAGCACAGCCTGCTCCGGAAAAAGGTTGAGAGAAGAAAAACTGACCAGATGGGCTTGTTAATCTACCAAAGATTTAGAGAAAAGTTGTTGTTTTTTTTATTAATGAACCCATGCACAAAAGGTACCATGCATAATAAATGTCAATATTTAATCCAATAAATCTTGACTTTCCTAAATAAAGCGATTTGTCTAGAGGCCAGGTAAAGAAATGCTCAGGCCGAGGTTAGAGTTAGTATCACTGCGATGGATATAAATTAAGCAGAAATTATGGAAGAGAAAATGTGCAGTAATCGGATTACACCTTTTAATTTAACCGCACAGTTCATTGGAACGAACGAGCTCCTTCTGAGAAATACATGGGAGTTTTTTGCCTCACAGAACATTGTGTGCGGCGTATGAATATCCTCCGTTTCAGGAAGCTCCTGAGCAACAGTGATTCCATAACAAATCCCCACAGAGTTACACATCGTGAAAGGTGGTTGCAGCCGTTTGTCACCCTCTCAGGATCATACCGAATGTGACACTTCATTCAACACTAATAAATGAGGAAGTTCATAAAATGTATCAATCTTTTACAAACCTCAATTTACTGGCATTTAACTCAAATGTGTTTGAAGGGTGTGAAACATTTGGTTTATTTATAAGCTACTATAAAACCAGCAACTATTTCTAGATGAAAAAAATGAAATCCCTTCACTTGTAATTTGAGTTTTAGATTGAGATGTGTGCTGCTGCTGCTAATACATCACATCACCTCAGCAGAGAGGAAGCTTCCTCCTCTGCAGGGACATTTATAAAAGCCAAAGCTGCAAGCGTTTGATACATCTGAACTCTTACAGTCCTGTTGACAGGGGGTCAAAGTTCAGAAACTCAATTCGGAGGCCACAGTCGCACAATTTACTGAAGCACGCTGTAACAAAGCAGCCTAAACCAGGTGGCAGTGAACACCATTTGTATTTTTTTTATTAAATGAATGAAAGTCTCTGATGAATCCTATGCACTGTGGGAATGATGCAGAAACAAAAAGTAAAAATCTCTACTGAACAAACTAACTGAAAAGGCTTTAGGTTACTGGATGAATAAAATCCAAATTTAATTTAATGTAAATGTGTCAATCCCAAACCCAGCTGAAGGATGTTGCGTGTAAAGCTGTAACTTCACTATCTGTGGCATCACTGTCTTTTCAGTATTTTATATTGCTGAACAATTTCAGGCACCCAAGCAAAAACTTGTTTTAAGGAAAAAATTCAACCTCCTATTCGGGTTTTAAGACTCACTCTTGCGGCACTTCATTTGTTTTATTGTATAGTCATTTATGTATCGAGATAAACATGCTAAATTTCTGCAAAACAATATATACGATCCACGTGACAAAATGAATGATTCAGTGGCATCTCAGACAGACCAAGCTCACACTGATTGTGTACTTACTTCTAAAAACACATCAGTCCCTCCCAGGAGAACCTCAGTGTGCATTATGCAAGGACTGTAGTGGGTGCACAAACACTTTTCAGTAATTGAGACAGACGTTTCCAATTTTCATTCCAGTCGTTTTTAAAATTAAGTGAAAATATTATAAATTATTGACTGGGTTTTCTCTAATGCTTTCCTGCCCAGTTTAGATCGATTAATGGAAACTGTACTTACAAAAAAATCAAAGGGAGCCTGCAGCAACTGATGTAGCATTTTTGTCTTATGAATAGTGGAATATCAGGAAAGAGAGATTCACTTGAGTCTTCTCACTTCACGCTCCTCAGGCGATCCCCTCTATTTCCCTAGCTTCAGTCTTTTCTTTCCCTTTTTCTCAAACACCTTTCTTCTTCAGTTAGTCTCTGTTACCTTGCCCCTGTCTCTAGTTCTTTATCTTCTTGCCATTTTCATCATCTTTCTTCCACCCCCCCCGCTCCCCTCTACTGGCGTTCATTACTCTCATTCCGAGCACGTTCAGCACCAAGCCCCAGAAGCAGGAAAAGACTGCGGCTGACATCAGCCTTCAACTGATCCTTCTCGTCCTTCTCTAAATCCATGTCTCTTTTCTTATCCCCCCCCTCTTCCTGGAGTCTGACAGTCCCGTGTCATGTCATGCTAGTGGCGAGCTCAAGTTCCACACTGTTGGAAACGGGACCCGACACACCCACTGCACCTCCGCCCTGCCATCCCGCCGCCACGACACTCGCAAACCAGAGCGACACGACACCTGCACACCTGTCTTCAAAAGGCCGGTGCCTTAGCACCAAGTGCAAATAGCCATGTACAAAGAAAGCAGGTGCTAATGTTTATGGAAATAGTGAATGGAAATATGTTCATGCATGCAAATGTTTGAAAACGGGTTGAAGACCTTCATCGTTCACTTGCTCTCAAGTGTGTCACATCCTGCTCTGGACTGATTTACTGGAGCAAGAACGCCTTTTCACTTCGTCTGGACACTCAATACAACGAAATATACGACAGTGCCGAGAAAATGAGTTGCCTAACAAGGAAATAAGGCAGACAGTCAAACGGTGTGTGTGTGTGTGTTTACCTACAGTAAGGCTTCGTCCCGCGGCTGAGAAAGGCAGCGCTAACATCCAGACACTGAACACGCTGCGCTGCACTACTGCTGCTGCTGCTGCTGGCTTACTCTACCACATGAGAGAGAGCCGAGCACATCGGCTCGCTTCTTACCTTGCTCTCTCCCTCTCTCGCTCTCTCTCACACACACACACACACACACACACACACACACACACACACACACACACACACACACACACACACACACACACACACACACACACACACACACACACACACACACACACACACACACACACACACACACACACACACAGTAAAGGGCAGCCAGCTGTGAGATTCTTGCGTACCCCAGAGGCGATCCATCGGCATCATGATTCTCCTGATTATTCTCTCTCTATTCCTCCTTCCTTTTGCTTCCTGCTGACCAATCCTTCACGGTGGAGCAACATCACAAAAAGTTAACGGGAGCAAAACCAAATGTTCGCCCGAAGTTTAACTTTATTTTTTTGGTATAATGATTTCATAAAGTAGGACAGAGATGCAAAGCTTCATTCAAAAGACCTTATTAGAAAAGTTGGATAATTAAAAACAGTTGGTAGAGTAGTTCAGCTGAATTGATTTATTGGCATCACTGAATATTACTGTAACAGCAATGGATAAAAAAATGTACATTTGCTCTCCCCTCCTGCAGCCTTATCTAAAACGTAAAAAATCCTGTAAAGCGATTTAACCCGAGCTCCGGTGGCTTTTGACAACAAACAGGCATTGGAAGCCTTACAGTTCTGTACCATCAATTACCATCAATGGACTTTCTTGCTGCGTGGGTACTTTCCCTTTCCCTTACTCCCCTTTACTGTAGCACACAGCAATCCTTCAGTTAAGAGAAGAAGTTATAGACCATTAACTTATGTTTGCTGTAAAGTTTAATCAATTCTCCTCATGAGACAGAGGTGTTAAGGACATTATTTTCCTTTCTTCTTACCCAGCATGCTTCTCTGCCATTCCATATGACACGTGTGGAGGGCCAGAGGCAGACAAAAATCCAGGGAGAAACTATGGAAAAGTTCACGACACAAGCAAGAAGAATTAATGTTTTTTTGGAAAGAGGATGATGGACAGCGATGTTTCCAACAGAAACAGCGTGAAGCATAAAATACCTCATAGTACAAAGAAAAGAACGGAACTGCTGGGCGGCCTGTACATTTTCTGACTGATCGGTATTTATTTAGGAGGAGATTGCCAGGACAGACTGGGCTCGGCAGCAGGGAGGTGCCACTCTGCTTCCTGGCACAGACCGCTCTGCAGTCACAACAAAACTCTTGTGGAGGCAGAGTAACTAGAGTGTGTGTGTGTGTGTGTGTGCGTGCTTATATTACCATGGAGTCAGACCCCAGGACACGCCAGCTGTCTCTCTCAAGCGTGCTGTTGTGTGAGGCTTGGTCAGCATTGATGTTGAATTAGTCATAAGACCTGTCGGCAGGTCACACTGTAGACACACGCACAATTGTGCCGTCGATATGTGCAAATAAAATAGGTTCTCCACACACGCATTTACACATAAAACAAACGTGATGCTTCCATCCGTGCACAGATCTCCTGAACCCTGGAGTGTGCACCATCTGTCTGCTTATTACTCGGTCTGTTAAGGTATACACACACACACACACACACACACACACACACACACACACACACATAATGACGCACAGCAGAACATCCTAATAAATAAAGTGCATACTTGGTGTTTCAACCAAAGACACTGCACGACATGATTGACAGATGCTCTTTAAATCCCCTGCAAGCTTTCTCTATCCTCCGACCATAATTCTTCCACTGCTGATGTGGTGTTATCAGTGGAGGAAACAGGAGGAACTAGAGGCTTAATTAATGCAGAAGGTGCCAAAACCCCATATGTCTGTATGTCAATCAATCTGTATCTATGTATGTATGTATGGTCACCCACAGACTGACTCATTGGGAAGTTTAAATCTCTTTTGATTTGTTCATTTGTTCAACATTATATACGAGGCTGGATGACTGGTCGAATTTTGTTTACAGAAATAGGGTATTTTGCTAAATTATGGGATCGCCAGTTTGCTTTGTTATTTTTGGATGCAAAATCAAACCTCTCTCTGGATATCATTTCATAATCTCGAATCAGGCTCTGCCAATAGTGAGGATCAATCATACCAGTAATCCCTTCATCCCAAGTTTGTTAGGTAAGATGTAGCTATGGATTGTGTGTGTGTGTGTGTGTGTGTGTGTGTGTGTGTGTGTGTGTGTGTGTGTGTGTGTGTGTGTGTGTGGACGTGCGTGCGTGCGTGATGGGATCATAGTTTTCCTAACAAATGTGACTGAGGTTTAAAGGATCTTTGTGAGAGCCGAGAGGAGCCATTTCCTCGTGACATTAGCTTATATAAACAGCTCTAATAAAGTAAGGACAGGAGAAAAGCCTTAAAGTTGTTGTGGAAAATGTCCAATGCCATTAATTAAGGGGAAGTAATGTTGCAAAAACATTTACAGGGTAGTAAAAACCTGGAGTATCCGGACATAGCAGTACTTTAGATGTTACGCAGTGAGATCGTGGTGAGAAAAGGCAGCATCTAAAACGTCCTCCCTCAGTCTCACACACACACACACACACACACACACACACACACACACACCTCGCCTGTTGGGCAAGCAGCCTGGCAGACTTTGCCGTACCAAGTTTGATATCAAGAACAGGCTAAATAATTAAAGCTGACTGTTGGTCCGTGGATGTAGTTTAAGGGTCTTTGACACGTTTTGTCTACTTGTTTAATATCAGATATCTTTAATGAGCCTTGTCTTTCAGAGTACTAGTACGATAAAATCCTTAAGAGACCCATCCCTTTTGTTAGTCTATAACTGAGCAGCCAACAAAGACACACATTTGAAAGCAGGCCAGACTCAGTCTACCCCCTTCAGGGAGCATCCCTGCTAGCCATGGATCTATAGATGGATTCATTTCACTGCTATGTTTAATTTGGTCTCTTTCCAAGTCTCCTGTCAGCCTCAGCCGAACTCCGTTTCTCTTTGAATGCGCTTTCTACATTCGCTCGCGTCTTGTACCATCGCCACCCTCTCGACTGGGACAAATGTGAAGACAACTAATTGGTCACCCAAATGAGAGAACATGAGGAGGAAAACTTTGACCTTTGGATAATTGGCAAACTTGGATCTGTACTCGTTTGCCTCAAATAATTTAAATTCACTGTTACTGAATACAAAACATTATTATACATACAGAACAAAGCTTGCCGTTAAGAGTTTCACATCATCCACAGACACCAAAAAATTGATTTCCTAAATATCTTTGATCTAAAAGGATTTAGGCGCATTCCCATATTTTCCCAGCATATTGGCACATACACAATAGTACATACTGTGCAGCCCAAGTGGAGTTATTGAAATAGCGATTGAACGCTATTCAGTCCATAGTACAAGAACAAATGGGATTACTGTTAATTGATTAAAACTGGATTTTTCCCCATGTGAATGTCAAACAATGGTGCAAACTGGTCAGCTGAAAATGAAACCTTACACACTCTTCAATTGTGTGGGACAGAAATTTATCATTGCGTGACACCATAGTAATGGACACAAAAATACCTAAATCTGTCTATTAAAAAACCAAAACAAAGATGAAAAAAAAAACAAATATAGGCCCCAGATATTCAAAATACACCAGAGAACACGCGTTTCCTTGAATAACCAGGGACTTTCCCCCCACACAGTGAGTCATCACAGCAACCTACACTCCAGACCAGGAATAAAGCCCACGTCCCAGACCTGAGCAAAAGGTAGTACCTTGCACATTTCACCCATTGATTCATCCTCTTTCATTACAACGCCCACAAGCTCACGCATACTGCCACATGGTTATATTCTAACCAATTAGAGAACCCTTCAACTCATCTCAATACGTTCTTCTTTGAAAGGTCTGGTTCTACAAAAGCCTTCATGAAGAAAATCATTTTTGCGTAATGTTTCTAAAGGCTGAGGAAATCCATCTTAGGGATGCCCCGATAACACTTTCTTTCAAACAAAGTCTGGATACTTCCATTGGAGTTCTTTTAGTATTTTTTTTAGTCACATGCACCTCACCTTCTAACATTCAACATGATACTGTTGCTGAAATTTATATATAAAACACAGACAATGGATTTGATCCATTACCAGCCATTCCCAATCAGCTGGCAGACTACCATGGAAGAGGGTACGTTTTGATGAAAAGGACGACCTCGGTCTCTGAGCCACAGCCGCCCACATCAGTCCAACGGTTAAACCTTTTCATCCGTTTGTGCGTCGGGTTATTGTTGTAGGTGGACGGCCGATTACAATTAAAAGCTGGGACAAATGTCTTTGTGATGATATTCAACTTTTAAAAGAAGTGCAATTGTAGAGTAAATGTTCATTCATCTTCCACATGCACAACACTGAGTTTCTAGCCGCAGCCCTGTTACCATGTACTGTTTGCATTTGAATATAAATAAGGCTAAAAAGAAAACTGGATATTGTTAATATTTTGGTTCTTCATGTTCAACCCTGTTGTCCATTGTGCAGGCTTCTTATGACCACAGCTCGCAGTGATATCAATGGTTTATTGATCAGAGTCTCGGCATTGAAATAGATACATAACGCTCTTATTTTTTGAATCCCTACTAAGATCGGTACTGTGCTCGAGCAATGCACTGGCGTGCAAAGAGAATATAATGAGTGTGAGCAGCAGGAGGGACTTGATCAAAGTGGATGAAAGACGGGAATGAACAGATGGATTATAAAGAGGAACATTCCCAGCAGGATATGACTTGACCCTTCCCTCCCATTGTTCAGTAATAATAAAAAGCTCAGTCAAGTTTCTCTTGACCTCCGTCTCCCTCACAACAGACAGTTAATAATCACATATTTCTGTCACAGAAATGTCTAATGGGTACAACTGCCTTGCCGCTGCATGCTCTGACTTCGACACGAGTTCGATCCACGTGGCTGCATATTTCTACATGAATATTCAAATCCATTGTCATAACCTCCTCAGGGAGTTTTTCTCTTGATAACAACGAAATGACATGCATGAGCGCGCACGCACGCAAATAGCATGGCATTTGTGCTGCATGACTTCTTGAAGCATGGCATCCCCTCCATGCCGATGTGTGCATATCCGAGATGTGAGGGCGTATGGCTTTACGCACGAGAACATAAAACTAGCACTGAGATGGGTGGGAGTGTGTCGTGTCTGTGGTGAGTCACTGTGTTTGTGTCATTAAGCCAAGTAATAAAAAGCATATCACGCGGAAATGACATGCTCATTTAAAATGGCTCTCTGTAGTGGAGTTGGCATAAGAAAGGACAGAGATTTAATTATTTCTAAAATATGTTAGGACATTATAAAGATAAAATAAAAATAACCCCAAGTAAATATATAGTGTTGTTATAATAAATATAAAACACACACACAGTTTAAATAATAAATATGTAATGACTTATAATGAGAAAAAAACCCAGTCCAAGCAGGGTACCATGAAACTCACCCCTGATTCTGTGGAGTTCACAGAAGAAAGACAAAGTTAAAAGAAGTCTCTCACAGCGTAAAACTCTTAGGAGGACTCAGAGGGACCAAAAGTTGATGTGCCCATAACCAATATGTCAGCTGGTGTGTCAGCAGCGGACGTGCACACCAACGGGAACGCCTGAGGTCCGATCCCGGAGCTCCCACTTCGGGGATCGGACCAATGGCATAACACGTTCGTAGATGAACTCCCTCTGAGAGCCTGCCAGGTTGAGCAGTAATAGGTGTAGAATTACAAGTCAGAAACATTCTGACATTCCTTTAACATCCCAGCAATTGGTCCTTGAGATGGAGAAAAAAGAAATAGAGAGATGGAGACGGGAAGAGCGACAAAGTGACAAACGGGAAGCATGCATACAAATGGAGGTACAATATGAAAGCGACTGGCGGTAAAGGATAAAATTAAAACCAAGTTAAATGGAAAATAGCGCTGTGACGTTTAAGATCGTTTATAGAGACCACCATGGCCTTTGAACCCACTCATGCATTCTAAATAGCTGCCACCTGTTGGAGACCAGTGCAACACGGGGTGGCTGGCAGGCCACTGGTGGGAATTGGAAACAAGCCATCTTATAGTGAAAGAGGTGCAGGATATTCACCATTATATTAGGGTTAGAAACAACATAACAAAAATACATACATAAAAGTTACATATGTATGTAGTTTGAAATGGTGACTGCAAAACCACCTTTTTTTAATACAATTTACTACACAAAATTTGGAACTTTATTAATCTAGTCATGTGTTTATATAACTAATTAGAATTATAATTTTGTATAACAATGGCGTATGACAATAAATTAATTAGCTGGCACATATTGAACACATGCACATTAAAAAGGGGACCTATATCAAATATATATCAAACTTTCGAGAATAAAAATGTCAAATGCCAAATACACCCTTATTTAGCATGACATACTATTACATATGGAAAAAGAGGTATATGTCAGAAAAACAAAACATCCTCTGAATATTTTAAATAAATGTTTATAGAAACACCTATTTTTCTTATCCATAGTCAGTTGTCAGTTGTCCGTTGCTGCATAGCAACGCAATTCAGAAGAATACATTCCAAAGCATTTTCAATTTCAAATTCATACAAAAGAAAAGACACAAATCTGGCAGCTTCATAAAAGGAGAAGGAAGAATACTTTTCAAATACTTGTAAGTCCATTTTTAATTATATTATTCAAAAACATTGATGGTTATTTAACCAGTCATCATGATTACGTGACTATACTGTTTAAAAGAATAATTGATTGATTGATAAACCTTGAAATGTAGCTTTTGGGCCTAAGATTACAAATAAAAATAATGATGTAACTGCTTCATTTCAGATCCTATTTTATTAATTCAGGAGGGCAGAAGTACCTCTAGAACATAACACAACTTATACTCTGGTTATTAGAAGTTAATCAACAGCTATCATCAAATCGCTTTTGTTGTTCCACAGACATTGAAGAAAAAAGATATCCTGATGGCAGAGTCTGGAGAAAAAAAATGTCTCAGTGTCTATCCCGTCAGGTACAAGACTAATTTGGTTACACTACATGCTTCTTTAATACAAATAATGCTCATACAACACAAACAATTGCTCTTGAAATCATTTTTCCTATGTAATGAGTGGTCTTAATTACTGTTCAGAGGGAGACGAGAGACGGCAAAATACGAAACGTCTTGCATCAAATTGATCAAAGGGATTCTGGCTACCAGCCAAATGGTGCAGCTTCGTTTGGAAATTCTTCTCAAGCTTCATGCTGTGACAATAATAGTGATGGAGGAGCTTCGGCAGCATCTGAAAGACATTACGAAACTCCTGGAGGAGGTCTTTGAGGGAGACACCTGTAACGTTGAATCCTGTTACAGCGACACCAGCGAAACCAGCAGCACCAGTGACACCAGCGAAACCAGCAGCACCAGCGACGCCAGCGACCCCTGTAATGCAGACCCCTGTAATGCAGACCCCTGTAATGCAGACCCCTGTAATGCAGACCCCTGTGATGCAGACCCCTGTGATGCAGACCCCTGTGCGGGCGACCCTGTAAAGTAACGTAATTAACGTTCCTCTGTGTGCACCGCGCTTTAAAAACCAAAAGAATTGGTTAAATTAACTAATCAGTTAATAAATGCAACAAAATCTACAATCTTCCAGGGTGTGTTGGTGCTACAGTGTGTATTAGAGTCATTTATGAGCGGGTCATAGATGATGACATTGAAAACTGGTCTGGTAACATGTTGTGCACAGCACAAATTGGCCATATCCCAAATGACCTCCTATGTTTATCCCACTTCAAAAAGAACTGACACTGAAATCTTAAAATTGTCAAAAGGATCTCTTAAAGTGAGAGATATACCCAATTGTTCACAAAAGGAGTTCGGTTACTAAAAATGTCTTTTCATCGATCAGAATAACTAAGTGTTTAACACACAGCCATCTGAAAACCTCAGCTTCTATAAAACTTTAGAACAAGTCCCTCTTAAATCAGTGTGTGTAGTTACATCCTCTATGTCCGTAAGCAGGCAAAGATTCCTTTAACGAGGAAATATCACTTAATTCTAGAATATTGCGTGAAACATCCTGAGCTAATCCTAAATGGAAACGGAGACCAGTTAATCTGGGGTGCCTTTAATCAAAAACAGTGATATATCAGTTGTGGGTACTCAGAGGACAGGAACAAAAAGAAGTAATTGGTAAGCCAAAGGCTTTATACTGGAGAAAAATGCAGTATTGAAGCTGCCTGGCTCCTTGAGTATTCAGGATACAGTCCAAGACACCGGATTAGCACCACACTGAGAAGGGACTATACCTGAGCAAACATTCACAAATCCTCCTGTTTCTGGGTAAGCAACCACTGTACCTTGCTTGTTTCAAAACAAACCTGCAATATCTCCATTCTTTGTGCGCCATTTTTTTGGATGAAACATGGATGAACATGGATGAAATGGATGACCGAAGAAATTACGTAGATTATGAGAAATCTACTTAAAATGAACACGATAACAAACTCTTCTCTAGAGATCCAAATCACCACCAGCAGGTGGCACCAAGTGCCCTTCTGATCTCCTGGCTGATCCCAGGTCTGCATGTAGAGGAAGGGTGAAAGCACAGGAGCACTGGAGTATGTCAGTTATTTTATGTGGAGAAGACTTTATTGTTCATGCGATGTTTGGGGGCCAAAATGACTCTGCTCTCCGACAGTCAGAGCCCTGAATAAAAACAGCGAAGACCAACACTGATGGAATCGATGCTCCTTTAAGGACTGAATGACTCTAAATATCAGAATAAAGAAAGTTAGCTGTAGTTTATAGAGCAAGATGAAGATGATTTGATTTTTTTTTTTTTTAAACACTGCGTGTCTAAATGCTTGCCACCTGACTTGCTGTCCCTCTGAAGTATTTTCTGTGTCCTCAGATCAACTTTGTATTTCCCCAGAGTAACTCTCAAAGGGTTAACTAGGATTCAAGTGGCATAGGCAGATCCCAAAGTGAGCCCAAAATGATCCTGCAACTCCACCATCTACACTTTCTCTTTAGCTTTAAGTCGACCCACTCACAAAACCCCAACAAAAGGTATACATTTTTACTTTTTAAAACGACGGGACCATATCTATATCACACTGATCGCTCACACTATATCAACATCATCACATAAAATGTTTTTTTTCCACTGTGAAAACCTGTACAGGACAGCAGGCTTTCACTGTTCCCACAGTTATTTCCATATGATCCAGCATACAGCATGCTTTGAATAAACAAAGCAGGCCTTTGTGTGACATCCGTCTCTGCCCAGCCAGGATGAGGTGCATCTTTCCACACCAACGTGTCCTCGTGCTTAATGTCGGCAAGCCAACAGGCTAAGAATCATGATGCCGTTTGGGTTGAGGTGGCCCGAATCTCTATTACCTTTGTGAAAAAATTGTGTTTGCTTTATTATTTTATCCGTTGTGTTTGACGTGCACGTTTCATATCCTTGATAAAAGAACTGGATGGAATCGCATTGCTTCTAGTGGCCTTCAAATAACGAAGTTTAACATTAACCATCGCTGTGTGAAATAGGGTTAATCCGCCAAGATTCACAAAAAATGTAATTACATCATCCGCATTTATGCTATGTTAAACGGAGGGGAGCAGGTGTAGTGGCTATGGGTTATGACGCGTTCGGGCTCTTTTAGGTGAAAATGAGTATTGGGCGAAGGTAAATTATAACGTTGTCATGATGTTCACATGTGATCTCGTAAAATGTAGTTAGTGAGAAACTTCAATAAATCCAGTTGTTTGAATGATACATTTTCAAAGCTAACTAGATAGATGGCAATGGAAAAATATTTTATCTCCTTATCATTTCATAATTAAAAATAAAAAAATTCATCTGATACATGACTCGTGGGTGGGTGTTACGACCCCTTTTACCACTAGCTGTAGGGCATTTGGACAACTAAGGAATCTCCCCTACATCCACAGTTTCACTTATTATAGATTTCTCTTGACATCAGCGCCTAAAATGTGTACGTAAAAGGTACGTAAAGTATAATAATTAAACCAGTGTACCAGGGCGATACCTGTGGCGTTAGAGAGGTGTCTATGCTGCCTTGAGCAAACTGAACCCAACTGTGAAACCGAACGCTCTTCAACATGAACCCTGTTAGTGGTGAAATTATGGATTTCTCGCAGTCAATCGACTGAAGAAGCTAACGCCCAGAGGCAAACACAATTACACATGCACAAAAGGGCAAGGCTGTTCAGAAGCCACACAAAAAAGTGAACACACAAACCTCTCCGGATTCATCCAGTCGCTCGATTCAACCTCTGACTCATTGATTGCTAGTACGTACTGTATATTGATATATCAAAACTAAAAGAAACAGAAAGCCCGTCATCCGTTAAAGAAACGGGTTTGGCACTTCGCACATTCACATGGAAGGAAAACTAAAATCAATGCAGCTACATCTGAAGGTGCCCATTTGTATGGGAACATTTTTAGTTGGCAGTTTTAAAGCAAGCGTCCCCGCAGTAGGAACTGGCAGGCAAGTTCTACTCTAAAATCAGTCATATAGCTTGGTCAGATCCACTTCCTTATGTAACAACACAATTCACTGAATACAGCCTCTTTTTTTAAAATGAATCCAATGGGAGGTGGAGGAAGATAAATGGTAACATGCAGCATAAACCACCCACAAGGAGTCTGCAGCTGCGTCTCTCTCTCTCTGGATCAATACCTGGCTTTCCCACTGATTACAACAACTGCTCCACAAACCCCACCGACACACAAAGAATCTCCCTCGACTTCACGAGGTTAACATCTGCTCAAGATGCTGTTGTCAAAATTCTCAGGAATTCTGTCAGGAAATATCAAAGTGGACAAGGCCTGGTTCATTCTTCAAGTACAATGCACTGCCCCTGAAACATGTTACTAGTTTTTCGTTAAGCGTGGCACACATAAGTTCAGTTACGGAAGTAAATGTATAAACATTAGCAAGCAAACCTAAAAAAGGGAGAGCAATATTTAAGTCAGCCGTGATGCCATCATTGAGATAAATTACACCATGGCGGGGACAAAAGTTGTTTGCTAGTCTGGTGTGAAAAATCCTCATTTAAAAGTCTCCAGTGGGTTGTAGGTACAATGCCCCACATTCATAGTCAAACTAAATATATATTATTGAGCAGCATACATTCCACATGAAACAACACCCCCAATTATTAAGTGGCGTAATAGGAAGAACACACAGTCCTAGTATGCAGTACATTAAAAGCAAACAGTCATGCTCCCATATTGGTAGTAACGGGCTGCAGCAACACGTATGACCCACTTTCGTGACGTCCTCACGCTGTTCATGCTACAGAGAATCTCATTTGCAAATATTCAATATCCACTCACCTCCGAGGAAGTCGGGTTTACCTTGAGTGGCAAATGATCTATTTGATTAGCATGAAGAGCAGGAACCTCCTCTCCGCAGCCTTTGGTTATCATGCATTTGTATTATGAAAAGTGTGGCCACAGCTCACCTGTGCCATTTAACTGTAGTCCGTCTCTGTCTATGCATGCCAGGGTTTTTCACGGTTTTCATCTTCATCTTTTGCAAAAAACGGTCATAAATCAGTTGATACAGTATCAAAGTATCAGAGAAAGATACAATACGTAGCTGACAGAAACTTTGCTTGGACTCTCAATGACATATTAAGGCAAACTTATCCTTTTACACAAACTATACAAAGTATTTGTCTGCTGGCAAGCCGTCATTGGATGATGTCACCTGTAACTTGACCACCCTCTCTACACATACACATGAACACACATATCCTCTCTGCTTTGGCCCGACTCGACTCAGTGATGATTCATCTGTATAGGAGGGCAGACTTTGGAAGTTAATTCCATGTCTCCATCTAACCATTTAAAAGGTTCATCTACTGTATCTCTGCCTGCTCTCTCATTACTCTGACTGACGATCAGTTGTCTGCCACAACGCGAGGCCTCTGCTTAATGATGAGCATGCTCTTCAGGAAAGTACATTTTGCATGTTATCAATTGCATAATAAACGTAATATTGTGGCAACCGAAGCTGTAAACTTTGGAAGTTTATGTTTTTAAACTATTTGTTTCTGCCTTTTGATTTTCACTTCCCTCTATTTTCAACTAATGCAGTCACACTATTGGTTCTTAATTAAAATTAATGCATAACAGTTCAGTGACTAGAATACTGTCAAGGCAGGGCATTTGAAGCAAAGATTTTCCTCCAGTTATTTGAAGAAAGTAGGGAAGGAATCTAATAATTTACTGAAATGGCCAGACATAAAAAATGATTAAAATGATCACAACTGAAAAACATTCAATATTCAATCTGTTTCCACGGTAATAAGCAGAAATCATTGAATCAATGTACTGTCGTGGCACAAGTTTAAAGCACAGCAAAACAATCAAGAACACCAAGTCAATACAAAGCTGAAGCAAAGGGATATGTCAGCCTTGAGGCCCTCGGAAAATGAATGAGACAATATTCCATCTCCCTAAACCTAAATTTAATCTAAATGAGCTGCTAACATTTTCCGTGTCTATAGGTGGAACCACTTGAGTCCTGTATCACGTTACGTTTACAGGCTTCCATGGCAGACAAACAGGCACATTTAGATGTGGGGGAGGCAGACATGAGGCACTACGAGACTCTTCATCACAAAGTGAGAGCAAAAACCCATCAACGACCCCCAAATGGTGTCAGTTCATCCTTTCACCAATGTGAGGATGGGGCGGCTTCTTCCTTCATAGCAGCTTTGAGGTCAGCATCAATCGTGTGCCTGTCAGTGATGGGTGCATTTGTCAGTGTTACAACCATCCCCTGGGCTGCAATGAATCCTGATTCAAGCTGCCATCAGGACACATCCAGAACGAGGCCACGCGCTGACTGTTCCCACGTGTACACATGATGCTGAACTGCCCACCCAATAACAGCCACAAGAGATACACGTATTCCTACAGGACATCCAAAACGTGACTCCTTTCAACTGTCACTACATTATAAGAGAGGACCCAAACGACCGTCATTCCTAAAGTTCCAGGATGGTATTCAAATATGTACTGAAATCCCATACCTTGTGAACAATTATGTTAAATAAGGCATTGAAGCTAGAGAAATAATAATAACTAAATACACACCAGATGACTGGTTAGTCACATTATCTATTTGGATACTGCAGTGTGTAAAAGCTTGAACAACATACAAAGTCAGTGGTTTAAAAGGGATGAAGGAAGATCTTGTCCAGGCCTAGTTCTTTTGAAAACAGAACAGGTGTATTTATCCACATTACAATTCACCCTGTGTGCGATACATGAAAAGAGTACCGACTCAGAAGATGTTACACCACATATAGATTTGCCATTTGGCTTCAAGTGTTTGGTCTCCGTGACACAAAAACCTACTTCCCCGGTCCACGAGTGTTGAATATTTTAAAGAACTCCATATGAGCTGAGCAGAAGGAAGGAAGGAAGGAGGGAGATCGGCAGCTATAAGCAGTGTACTGAATTTCAGAGTAAGCGCTCATTGACGATGAGGGTTTAAACTGACAGAATCATTTACTTAAATTTACTACTAAATCCTGCTGTTGGTTTGAATGGTTCAGGGCCAAAGAACATTTTGGATCTGCCGCTTATGAACACATCGCTCCTCCGGGACTGGTCTTCTTTCTGTTCCCAGAGTCAAAACTAAACAGGAGAAGCAGCGTTCAGTTTGTCTGCTCCTCATCTGGAAGAAAGTTCCAGAAAGCTCCCGGTCTGTTGAGTCCCTCAGTCCCTTTAAATCCAGATTAAAGACTTTTCTGTTTACTGCTGCCTTTAATTCACCATTTCTGCAATTCTTAAGACATTCTTAAACTACACTGCTACATCTTTTTAATGGCCGTTTTTATTTTAAGTTTCAAATCAATTTTCTTTACCGTAAATTTCTTAATGGTTTCTTTTTAATGGTTTTGTGTGAAGCACTTTAAATTGCCTTATTGTTGAAATGTGTGTTGTTTTTTTTAAAGGAATGGGAAAATACGTGCATGTATTCATCATGGTAGTAGTCTAGGAGGTCCTTAACACAGGTACATTGGTCTTTGCCTGGAATTATTGCTAAATCTGTTTTTATTGCAGTCCAAACTTTGAGAAATTGTGCTTTTGAACTTGCAATTATAGGGCATTTACTTTGGAGAAATCTCTAAAAATGTACAGTAAAAATATTGCATTTACTGTACAAGAGTAGTCAGACTCGTCCTTAACTCGTATACTACAGTCATTGTCCAGAATATTTGATTAAATAGGTTTTATTCCGGTTACTTGCTCAATACCGTAAATGTCAGCATAAACGTGCACTAAAATTCAAGTGTCGGCTGAGTTGACCGCAGTCAGAAATGCCACGGTGAGGTTCTCCTTTGAACTCGAAGACACACGGACAGACACATCAAGCGGGTTGACGTTAAACATAGAAAACCAAGCCAGTGCGTTTTGAGGAGCGTATACAAATGATGTTACATGTGCCATTTAATATAAACATGTGGCAAAGCGTCACTCACCATGTAGTGATGTCTGTGCGTGTTGCTTCTTTCTAACGGGGCCTTTTCCTGAGTCAAACGAGTTCTCTCTCCGTCAAAGGCTGGGGCAGAAAAATGACCCTTCCTTTTCCAACCGGCCTGTCCCACAAAGGTGTAGTTTAACGTGACCGGGTGACGCCGTGAAACGGTGACACGATGCGGTCCGCACCGTCTGCGCAGTGCCAGAGAAGCAGGGCCGCGGAATGGCGCAGTTATGCTAACGGAGAGCCGTCGACACGTACCACTGACGAGGTTACCTTCCCCTCGCAGTGCCGCTGGGTTTATTCACTCCGTGGACCCGCGTGGACACGTTTACATTTCTGCAGATGCGGCAACGTCGCTAGCTGTGTCCTCCGCACAGGTGGTTGAGACCAGGAGGTCAAAGGTCAGGAGACTTAGCTGTCGGCTAATTAATATAAGCTAATTGGTCCAGGCGCGGTTTGTCTAACGTTGCCTTTCTTCCTCTGCCGACACCTGGCTTGGATAATGAACCACTTTGCTTCTGTGCAAATTCACATGTGTGAAAAACCTATTAAAACCGCTGTAGATCGAATAAAACATGTTAGCCTTAAATGGAATAGGAGACTAAAGAAGCAAGAGTCCTATACATTTCTGTTAGAGGGACATAGTGAGGAAGAACATGATAAATACAGTACATTATGCATACAAACCTCTTCAGGGTTGAAAATATATTATGATACAATGTGTAGGCCTGATTGTTTAAAATATGTAAATTGTGGAGAAAAGTAAAATATGGAGTGAATCAACAACATGAGAATGTGGCATTATTTCCTTTCATCGTTAAATCAAACTGCAAAATGGTATTTGCTCATGAAGTTCCATATTTTCTTTTCTAATTTCGGAAATTGTGATTGTAGCTTTATGAGTTGTATAAACTCACCTATTTATCAATGATTGTACAGGTGTGTTACTTTGATTTAAAATACTTGTTGGGTTTGTAAAGTGTCTATGCATCATCAATACTGCATCTGCAAAATAATGCAATACATTTGCATGCCTAAAAATGCACACATCAACGCTTTTAGCCAGATTTCCTGCCTTTTTTGTTGTACTGTTAAGGGTTTATTTCACAGTTCTTTGTAATACTTGATTTCCCCATGGTATTAAAAAAAGCATGTCTAATCTAATCTGTTCTAATACACTCTCTCATCTTGATCCTATTTTATCACATATCACATCGTCATCTCTCATCTTATCTCAGTTGACCCCAAATCATTCCTTATTGCATACAATCCTGTCTGATCCTTCTTCGCATTAATTTCCTCTCGTCACCCATCATATTATGCCATCTTTCTTATTATTCCACCCTTAACTTGATTACCTACTAGAATAAGATTATACTGTAATCTTTGATTGTGCATGCATACAGTCATGCCCAAAACAATTGATTACAACTGACTGTACCGAAAAAAACAGAGAAGATGATGCTGCCACTGACAGTGTTCACCCCTGCGCTCCTCTTAGGAGGAAAATCTAACAAATGAAAAACAGAACCTTGGAGATCCATGGCAATAAGACAACATAACTAGTGGCTCACACAGAATGTCAGACTTTATTTGGCAAAGTGAGATACCCTGAGTGCATTGCACTACAACTTGAGCTGGGGAGAAATGTATGCCACTGCTAAATCAATAGACAGCAATCTGAATGATGCTAAGAAAAGCAGTTCAAACACTAGAAACACTTCAAGAGTGGTGGGATGAAAAGCTTTGCAATAACAGAAACTGAAACAGAAGACACTTAGGACACATCATTTCTGTTGTGGGCCCTGTCGACAGGCGATCTGAAAATAACACAGTATCATTGACTACTACTATCAAGGGAACAAGGTGTGGGACGAGACATGCCCAAGCTTTTGTTTACTTTTATTACTCACATTAGACAGCATTTTCCATAAGATTTGAAAAGTTTTTCTCTCAGAACGTTAGGGCTGTATGTCATTGTGAATGAAGCACATACAAATTGTCCCATGGGTACTGCTCCTAATAGGGCACCGTGACTCAGCATGTTGTGTTGTGTGGAAACATATCAGCCATCAGTCTCCAACTCTGCTGGAGGGGTGCAGGGGGCCTGCAAACTGGCCACTTTTCATGAAAGGAAAGGAAAGACGAATTGTTGAGCATGCATGGGCCGGTTGTACTACGCCGGCATCAGAGCAAATAGCCTAAAAGAAATCCAATCCAGGAGTCCATTATCTGCACAGACCAAAACAATAACATGAGGGGACTGTGGTGGTAACATAATAACAAAACACGGCAGATTCTGATGTACGATTTGTGTGGTGATCACACAATACACTGCATGGCATTGCTTGGTCATATTTCCCTTACACACAGGACAGAGTAAGGCATGCACGGATGCATGGACCATCAAATTGATGAGTGCACCACACGATGCGGGCCGTGAGCGCCTCGCGGTACCACCATCATCAAACTTGTCTTCTTCATTTAATTTGCAGGGCAACATAGCCCCCCGCCCCCTTATTCATTCTTGCGTCAGAAGCTTGATAGAAACAGATCACCTCTTTTACTACATCGGTCTTTACTCACAGAATCGCTCGCGTTTTTACGCAGCTGCTCCTCCTCTCCCACCAGCGCGGCCGTGTCCACCACCAGTTTCTCAAAGCACGCCGAGCCGAGAGAAGAGCTCTTCTGCTGGTACACGAGCATCAGCTGGGACACGGGGAGTTTCGGGCTCCCGTGTGCCGTCGCCAGCTCGGGTTTGCTTCCCGTGGCTCCGGAAGCTGCGCCCAGGGGATGCAGGGGCTGTCCGTCGCTGCTGGTGCCGGGGACCGCTTCGCTCCCACGGGACGGGTTATCTCCTTCAAAAGAATCCGGCGGAGAGGAGCTAAGGTTCGGCTGAGACGAGGAAAACACCCGGTCCAAATGTTTCTTTTTCCTCTTAAACATCCACAACCCGGATTCCTTTTTGCTGCCCTCCGCGCCCCCGGCACCACGGCGCTCCGATCCCAGTTTAGGACTCAGCCAAGGTTTGGTTTTCTCCTGGAAATTCCTCCACATCCTCCGCTGGTAGGACAGAGATTCCGGTCCTCTGGCGTTGCCGTAATCCTTCGGTGATTTCTGCTCCATGGTGCCCGTGCAGCAGCCGGCCAGCCTGAGCTCACTACGACTAGGGGGGGGGGGGGGGGGGGGGGGGGAGAGGATGTCACAGTAAAGGCTGCCTCAGCTCGGAAGCACTTTCACTGATGATCAGCTGAGAGCGCCAAGAAGGAGACGCACTCCGAGAGGAGAGAAAAGTGGGTGTCAGTCTGCAACGGACCTTGAAACCCACGGCGCTGCGTGTCCTACAAGTCACGCGATGTGCAGCACGCTGGTGTTCGTCTCCTCTCTGGAAGGTACGCGTGAGCTCAGCGGGGAAGTTAGAAGACGTGCGTCGGCTTCTGCAGGACTACTTTAACATGCATGGGAAACGCTCCGCTTGGTTGCTGTCGGTCCTCGTGCCTCTGTTCTGTCCAAAGTGCTGGATAAGGGGTTAAGTCAACTTCTGCATTAATTGTTTCATTCAAATGAAGGACGGATGCTGCACCGCGCCTCCCTCTGGCCAACCGTGTCACTTAACTGGATAATCCGTATGGTTGCATAACGCAACCCCCCAAAATGCCTCGTGGAAATGTTTGTAGTTCAACTGAGGCTCCTCTTCCACCCTCATCTTATTGTGGCTGGTGATTTTTTGGGGCATTTTTTCAGCCTTTAGATTAACTCTTTAGAAACAGTGACCTTGGTAAATATAGAGCAGGCAGTGAGTCTGCGACCTCTGCACTCTTGCAGAGTGTGAATGTTCCTGCACTGTAGCTATACATCTGGATATATTCTCTCTGCCAAATAGGTCGGGCTTTTGTGTTATCACCCACACACAGCAGCGAGGCGGCAGCGCTGAACAACCTTCTCTCTTTTTTTGGATGCAGCGCTGCTGTTGTGCCAATGTGAACTCATGCCCACTATCCTGTAAATAAACACACAAACACTAATTACAGGAGTGAAGATCTCTTTCGTGTAACTCCCCTTGGCACAGACGTACACAAAAAAGAAAAGGTCACAGAATGACCTTTATCTGCAAACCTGGCGGATGACAATGTATTTCTGCATGAACCTCATCCTACCCTGAGGGGAACCGAGAGTGTACAGACTTGTGATATATATATTCATTAAAAGATCATCAACCTTAAATCTTGGGTGGTGACTTACGGGAACACTGACCTCTATCAAAGAATACATCATTCAACATGTTTTCTATCTGAGACAATAAGGTTGTGCATCAAACATGCGATAACAAGCCAATGACATGGTTTGTTATAAGGATCACAGGTTGATATCCATAAAATACTTTAATTACAACGGGGAGGGCACTGGCAGCAACACAGTGCGCTGCCCTGAACCCTTCTCTGGTAGTTGGCGATGTGGGCCTTTGAGCCAAACAATTGGTCTCAGGTACCATCAGCATTTCTGGATAGCTGATGAGTCTGCAGTGAGCAGGCGTTACAGCTCAATGATCCTGATTCTGTTGGGCGCTAAAGCCACAGTGTGTTTGAACGCACGGCGCCATGAAGTCAGAGTGAAAACCTTCTATGAGAATGACCCGAGGGTATTAAAAGCTATGCACATCATTTCATTCTGTCTCTGCTATTCAAATGAATGCTTAAATTATTTTGAATCCCTACAAGACACAACCCTCATTGAACCAAATACCCTAAGAGCTTGTAAACTTAAAGAACTCGTGTTTATCTGTTTCTGTTTACTTCCTGTTCATGGCCCACCCTCTTGGAGGAAGGTGTGAGTTGTCTGCAGGGGACACGTGCTGCGCTGCTGGAACAGGCCTTCAGGTTAAAACAGGAGGTGGCAGCAGGTCTGCAGTCAGCCCGTAGCTCCGCCCAGGTCGGGCCCCGTCCCACAAGCTGCTGGAGAATCACATGCTGACCATCGCAGCCATCGTAATGCAGCTTAGCATGGGCTTAAGTATACAAGTGGGTACAGGGTAGAGACTAGTGCTGTTCTTTGAAATCTACTAACACATTTCTGTAGCCTCTTTTCCTCTTTTTCTTCTTGTTATGTGGATCAAGTCATTGTCTATCTGCTGTGACGCCCTTTTCTCTCAACCTGTTTTCTGTTCTAGCTCCTTCTTTCATCCGCTTTAATCTCCTCCCACACCAAGACCCCCCCCCAGCACACACACACAAACACACACACACACTCATGCCCGGAAACCTACAGCTGATTTGATTACACCTGATGGTGCAGCTCCGGAGCAAAGTCAACATCAGATCGGGGACAGTTTGTCGGTACTCATTATGTGGTTAAATTAATGTTACACATCAACAAATGAGTGCTTGGAGACATTTTAGATGGAGCAGAATATCAAGTCACAGTAAGACAAACGCCTTAAAGAATCAAAGCTCAAACATTAACACATTACTTCATTAGGGAATGCCTATCATTCCGTTAACATGATAGTAGATATTAATTATCTGAAATAATACATGAAAGCCTGAAAGCTTATTAATATTGCACAAGACGTGACCTGAAAATGCTGTTAAAATCAAATGGTGTGACGGTGATGAACTTTCTTGGCAGTTTTCAAAAAACTTTTTCTATTTGTCATTTGTTTGGAATAAAATGAGGGACATAAAGGGAATCACACGCAAGTTCTCTTGGTCATCTCGAGTTTTCTGCCTTGTTCCAAACAAGATATATTATAAATACAATAAAGGCTTTATTTGTATATTTACTGTACTTTGCTGCTAATACATGTGAAATAGACAGTCTGTGCTGTGATCAGGCCATGGAGAGCAGATCAGCAAGAAGGCATCCATCACCTGCAACAGAAGAACAAGGCTAGCAGTGGACACCTGAGAGGCTGGGTATGTACGTGCACACCAGGCACAGGTCATATAATGTATGCAAACAGAGGTACAAACCGTTCTATATTAACATATTATAGTATTAACAGATAAAGCTATGGTATGCTGGCACGGTAAAACTTTCCACCAAATCATTATTTGCACAGATTTTATAGTAATGTAGAGCCAAGTGATTTACCGGATTCACGTTCCCTTGCTTTTATCCTTCTTGTTTTCTCTTCTAATCCTGCATCCTGTCTGGCAGCTCTTCACAGTCACAACGTCCGATCCGTCGTGGCATTGCCTGAACACACACACATCAGAATGAATGAAAGTACAGTATATGCTTGAAAACGCTTTAGCTGCTGGACAGCACTTGTATATTTTTAAGTTTATTAGATTGGATTGCTGCAGAGATTTGCCATTATGAGATTGCATTAGAATTTGTTTTTTCACTTCATGGCAACCTAATCTGAATTCGTTTAAACATCCAATGATGTTTTTTCTCATCAGACAGTGGCTGAATGTTATTCCGTGAACATCTTATTTCACAGCTGGCTTCCTTATTGTTTAAGGAGTCAGTGGTGAGAGGGGATATTGCCTATTACTCAACAAAACGCTGATTTATTATCCAAAATCAAGCTGCAGAAAAACCAGTTGAGGGCCATTTGTTTTGGATGAATTATGTTGCTCTGTGAAACCTTTTGTGGAAGCGCTGTAGTGGTCAAAATGGAAATAACCCTCATTTCACTCTGGACATCTCCATTATTAGTTCTTGTAGCTTTGGTTGGTGAAATTGCATTTTAGAAATTTTGTAGTGCGATTAAACCCATTAATGCTGATAGACGGGGAGGGTTTTTGCTGGTTTTGTGATGACATCTTAAATTCATCACAGCAAAGAAGAGAGCTTCACTGATAATACTTATTGCATAAACTAAAAAGAGAACCTGCTGATGTAAGAGGTTGTACGAGAGGCTGTATATTTGTTCACAACCTGCAGATCGTGCTCTGTGATCCATTCATCCAACAGCTTTACTTAATTGATTGTTTGTCATTCAGATGCAAACAGTCAAAGGTGTTAAGTGAGCATTCAAAGGATAAATGACCAATGCTTCAGATTTGGCATACCCTTCTTCTGGCTTCCTTCAAAGCACCTTGGAAGCACTGATCTCTCCGATCGGCTCATGTGCTTCACGTAGGACCTTCTCCCTGTCGCTTCCAGTCTTATTTGCTCGTCTCCCGGGTTTCACACCTTTCCTCAACTCCCTTCCATCCCTCTCATTCAGTGCTCCCCCTCTGCTTCCCCACCTATTATTACATCATGTCAGGTGTGATGCCAGCACTGCCAAGTTGAGCGCTGACATGAGCTCTGCGGATTCGACTGCAGCAGGAGGTGGCAGAGCCCGGGTCAGCCGCTGACGAACGGCTCAAAGAGCCGCAAGTCAAGGTGGGCAATTGTGCACTAATGCTGACAGAGTGAGGCCGACTTTAGACTGTATATATGCTTGTAAACACCAGATCCAATAAATAAGTAAATTCTTTGACTTTATAAAAGGGGTTACATTCATCTATGTGCTGCTTGGATGGAGGAAATAATGATCTGACAGTTTACCCAAAAGAGGATGTTTGGCTGTTCCTCAGGTGAATCGGAGCTTAGAGCGGCTTACTGAGACTGGCCTTATGAAGCAAAGTTAGGGGCTCAGCCACAGGTTCTGAAATGAAAAATTGAATGTGAAAAGAATTCAAACCGGTGTGTCGAGGACTCTCCATGAACAGCTTTTACTTCCCTTTGGGTTCAAAAGACATATGACTTTACTAAAGCCGAGGCCAACTATAAGAGTCCTCAGCCACAGCCACAGTGCCCTCACATTAAATCAGGTGGTGGCACATGGGGATACATCATTGTGATGGCAGCACATTAGCTGTGGGGTGGTGGTCAAGCATGTGCCATAAAGATAATTGAAAAGGCTTTCCGCTGCTCGCCCTGACTGGCTCAAGTCAGCAGAAACCGTGGCGGGTACACAGGCCCATAACAGCATCTGTGTGCAATTTCTTTAATCAAGGTTTAGCACAATCACAAGGTTTATATGAGGCTGGAGGCCTCGTTGTCAGAGCATTTCCAAAGACAAAAGGTCTATATGGCTGCTTTGCATACAGAAGTCAATCTATAAGCACAATCTGCAAAAACCTGGTTACTTGTTAAAAGGCAATGTAATGTATTAGTTTTATTTTACAGATTTAAATTCTTTCATTTCTCCATAGAAGGATGACAAAAATGGCCTACAAATGATACTGCAAAATCCAATGTCGAAGTGCTCATGTTTCGTGCAGGTATTCCGAATTCACTTAATTATTAAATCAATGTCTGTCGACTGCTGCTAAACGTGCAAATGCTGCACAGTTCTACTTTAATTTTAACATAAGCATGATGTGCTGAGGATTCATGAGAGACCCTCAGAAAGAGACAAGGCAGGTTTAGAGAGTAAATAACAAGGAGCCCCTTGGATAGCTGGAGAAAATTTTCATTTATCTGCTTGTGGTTATTATTGTACCTGTTTCAGAAACATCTATTTTTACATGATCAGTTTTTTCCCACTGTTTTCACCATAAATAAACTACATGACTCATTTTGCATAATTGAGTTAATTTTTCTGATGGATTAGTAAACAACATAGTAAAAAAATAAAAGCTTTTCTCAGCCTCTGGCATCAAGAGTTCAGCTGGTTGTGACTAAAATGCCCAGCTTTAGAGAGTTATGCTGGACGTGGGATATTATTTGATAATAGTTAGTGACTCATAGATTATCATATTTGGTTTGGGAAGAATAAAATCAGGAGAAATAATGTCCATATTTTCAAGCAAGCGGACTGACAAACTGTATAGTCTTAAATATATAGTTAAGTCTGGAGAAGATAAATATAGACATGTCAATATATGTCTCTTCTAAAAGCCATTTATTGTGGAGAAATACCTTAGAGAGACCAGTAGATCTGGCACCCTCCAGGTTTTTTGTTAAAGCATCAAAAAAAAATCAAGAGCACAAGACTGCAATAAAATGAACGCGCACTGACTGCTTTACAATATACTGCTCCATTGAGACAAGCAAACTCTTTAAGCTCATCCAACATGCCAAAATCAGCAGTCCTTTTTGTCTGCACAATGTCTGACCAATTATTTGTCAACATTTGCCAGATTGCCTGCCACCTCTGAGGTATGAATGTGATTTCTCTGCTGTGCCACACCTGGGTAGCTAAATACATTCGTAGCCGGAGGAGATTTTTATTGCATGCAAACACACACACACACACACACACACACACACACACACACACACACACACACACACATTTTCTCATTTAGGACAAATCCCTTGAAGTGGGGGAAAGAAAGTCAATTGATTTGAGCTCATGGTGTTTGATATGCAAAAGAAAATTGTGATGAGACACTGCATATTGTGTCTTATGTTAAAATACAGGCAACATCATATTTCACTCAGCGTGAGTTTGCAGCTTTGATCGGAGGCATTACAACTTTGTTGTCGCTATGGCCTTATGCGAGTTGTGTCAGCTACATACATTCATAGCAAACACAGTCCAATATTACAGAGAGAGCGATATTTGCTGTTTCGAGTGTTTAGAGCTACAAACTAAGGCCACTCTGGAGGCCCATGTGGAGCCGTCTGAGGCCCAACGGGATCAACCAAAACACTGTGAAACCAAACTCTGTAACAGAGAGGCCTCAGCGGAGGGCACCTTCCGTTGTGAGCTGCAGCTGCTCAAACAGGAATGCCACAAAGGTGGGTGATCCGTGCTGTCATCGCTGAATAAACACACACACAAACTGCACGTCAGGGGGGAAATGCACTCGCAGAAAAGCTTCTCAAGAGAGTCAGAAAAAAAGAAACCTCATATTGAGTCATAAATTGAAGTGACCCGACTAATCCACTAAGTATCATATATATATCATATATTGCTCCTAAAACTCCACAGAACTGCCTGAAATAAATAAGCTACTCCTTGCTACCACAAAGCTAATAAGTCTTACAGTAGGACAAGCTATGGGAACTCATCCATTTGATGAAATTGCACTCTTGTTTCTTGTTCTTCCGAGTTTGTATCTTTCCAGTTGAAATGCACTTATTGTCAGTCGCTTTGGATAAAAGCGTCAGCTAAATGACATGTAAGACAGTGTAATCCAGGAAACCCCCATACAGTAGGTCTGCTGTCAATCAAGCCGCTGTTGACGTCCATCCCAATCTCAATGCCAACTGAAGATACATACGCGGAGCTCTGGTAAAAATATTTCAAATCTTTTCCCACTTTGAGTAAACATCTTTCAGGCTCCAGTGATTATTAAATTGCAGGTAAAGGTGCAGCAGATTTCTCCAGTAAATCAAAGCAGAAGAAAACTGCTCCATGAATCATTGCTTATCAATTGTTCTTAGTGTATGAAAGCCATCTATCTTAACTCTATTTTAAGTATAGGATGAAAAAATGGTAGGAGAGAAGAGCAATACATATTTGATGAGGGTCATGAATATCCGCAGCCAGACGGATGAGGAGTCAGAAAAAAGACAGATTAATTCCTCAATACAAGAAAGTGTATCCCTTCACCACACACACTGGCTTTTAATTTTGAATATTAAATTCTTTCCCTTTTTGGCAGGATTTTCTCAACTAATAAATTAACTGAATCGAATTAAACCTCATTGCTTCACTTTGAAACTGCGTGCTTGTCTATGCATGATGCAATTGAGTTCCTGAGTCGACACGAAATCCCGCCTTGACAAGGAGAAGCTTCAAAGGGACCCCGGGCACGTCTGCAGGAAGCTGGCTCAATGGCATGCGACATAAACTGGAGAGGAGCTCCTCACTGTCCCACCTTTACCAAAGCAACAGCTACAATCAAACTTGTCAAATCAAAAAGCATGCCAGCTATAGTTAGTGTTTCTGATTCATCACAAACTTTATTCATATCGTATTCTATGAGACCACAGCTAATTAAACCATGTCTATATTTAACTCAATCACTCTTTGAAAATCAGAGAAATAATCTTTTATTTCTTGAGTGAGTTGAAGTGCAATAACTTTTGTGAAATGTTTGGGAACTTCTGAACTGAAGATCAGTTAATGGATCAGTGGATTATTTTCATTCGATGTAGCCTACCATTTCACTTTATCTCACTCTTATTTTTCCCAAAACACTTTTGTTATGAGATTGGAACAATATCTTTACATTTTTGACAAATTTTATTATATTGATATATATATTAAATGTTATCTTATCCTTTTTTGTTTAGTTAAAATTACACACAAACACACCTACAAGAAATGATGATTTAAAAAAAAGGAGTTAAATCCTCTATATTACCGAGTGCGACACCTTCGTAAATTCTCCCACGGTCAAAAACTGTTTGCTTCCCAAAACGCCAACGAACCTGATTATATGGACCTCGTGGCCTGATTGAAACAGTGCTCGACGCCCCCAAGTGGTGGGAGGTTAACAAAACAATAACAAAATGGCTCTTACGCCGTGATTTAAGAAAAACCTGCACACAGGGTTCTATAATATTTAAGAGGTAAGGACTGAATGTTATTGAGGTAAACTTTTGATGGAGGGTATTTTTAAGTACCGATGTGTGATTGAATGCATCACAGTTCCGGTGTTTCAAAAGCCTGCCGAAACCCGGGATCGAACCAGGGACCTTTAGATCTTCAGTCTAACGCTCTCCCAACTGAGCTATTTCGGCCTCATGTCAAAATGACGTTCATAAACTGTTAATTAAAGACATTCTTTTACAGTCTTTATCTCTAATAACTTTCAGCTTTGTTGAGCTTTATGATGTGAAATATATAATACAAATAATTTATTCCAGGAGTAAGAAAATTATCGGGATTCACAGAGAAACAGATTAAAGTGCAAATAAAAGATATGGTTAAAACAATAGGCAACTATTATAAATAGTCAGTAGTAAAGAAAGTTCAAGATAAAAAGAAGAATCCACAATATAAAAAATAACAATAAATAGCTGAAATTAAATGGAATCCACAATAACTGATTGTTGGCTTGTCCCCATGGAACTGATTAAAAATGACATATCGACAACACGGTCTGTGTTTCTGTGCACCATCACTACTGTTTTTGGAGCTATTCTCCGCAGACAGCTGTTAGCAGCTAAAATCCTCTAAACGTCACATTACATCAGACACAGTTGGCAATCGCTGAGAAAAGTATGTGCTTAACGTCTGGGTCACAAAAGGTCTCCAATTACAGCAGAAAAAGTCACTGCTGTCATTAACTGTCCCAAGTTTATATTTTTAAAGGCTTTGACAGGTAGCGTGAGCCAGGTTGGATTACACCCTCCTTGTATAGGGGGCTATGAGGTTTTTGTAATAGAATTAAATAGCCCACTGAATATAAAATTAAGTTTATGAACTTGTCTTTGATGGCCTTGTCAAGTAGAACTCAGAGAAACAAAATGTATCCCGAGTTCTCCCTTAATTCATTATTTGAGTCTTTTTTAAACCACTTCTCAGGAGTTGAACTTTTCATTATTGTATGATTATTATTATTATTATGTATTATTGTTTTATTACACAAATTGTGTATTCAATTAAGTATATTCACTATCTCAGGTTCATACTTCACCATCTTTTCATTAAATACATTTGTGGTAAAAACGTTCCTCTATTTGGGTCCCGGCGTGTCATTAAGATAGAATGTGGGTCACACAGCCATTCTATTCTAGTGAGAAACACTAATGTAATCTGTTTAGGCTACATACAATGTATGTTGGAATACATATTTCATACCGTCTGATCAAAGTCAAAGATGTACAGAAAATGCGATTAATTAAAGTCATGGATCATAAATAAGATAATGCCGTGTATGTCAATTCAGTTATAATTGATTAATTTTGTTCCGTCTAATAATACACGCCGCTTTCGGGTGATTAAACTAAAGTCTGGCCAGTACGGGTATCGAACCCGCGACCTTGGCGTTATTAGCACCACGCTCTAACCAACTGAGCTAACCGGCCATACAGGGCAGGGACAATGACGTGGAAAAATCCGTGGACAAAACCTACTGAACAGAAAGTAAAACTTCTCGAGTTGACAGAGAAAACGACTGCTCGTTGACGGTAAGGTTTTGTACGGTATTGTTTCCACGTTTATATTCTCTTTAATTTATCTTTTGAGAAGTCAATAAGGTGGCTATAGGAGATGCAAATGTATCTGGTAGAGAGACGTATATTTATTATCGCCCTGTCTTTTATTTGACTCTGTATTTAATTTGTATTCTATCTCAATCTACTAAAGAATAAAGGAACAGCAAACAAACCAGAGTGTACTAAAAACTAGCGACATGAATTGACACACTAAAACATAATGTACAAAATGAACTGACACAGGTGATTCATTGAGTAGAAATGAGCCTGCTACGGTAGTATAAAAAACAGACAAACAAGGCCGTGGTTCACTATGGCAGCTCTCAACAACAAAGGTACTAGAAGTGCTGTAATTAAAACACTAGTACTCATTGAGACACATTCTGGAAAAAATGCGATGCACCACAGAGAAAGCGTGAGCCAAACAAATGTCTCCTTGGCTTTACACGTCTCGTACGTTAAATAACTGCGGTCATGTGGACCGCATTTCAAAATAAAATGCGCCTCTATGTAAGGTATTACGGTAAATGGGTCTGTACAGCCAAAAAGGCACTGAACATCATTTGAAGTGTCTTTTTTCAATATTTGAACTCTCTTTAAATGAACTCTCTTTAAATGTCTTTAAATTAGATAGCAGCTGGGTAACACTCTTTTGACACTTGATCCTATTACATGTTGGCCTCCTCTATTAACATGTAAAGTTACGTAAAATATTACTGTGTACTTTTTGAGATACTTGAAGGTAAAGTTAGTAAAATTGCCATTATATTCGTCTTTTTTAAATTTTTGAACTGTCTTTAAATTAGATAGAAGCCGGGTAACACTCTTCTGAAACTTGATCCTATTTCACCTCGACCTCCTCTATCAATATGTAAAGTTACATAAAATATTACTGTGTAGTTTTTGAGATAACTGAAGGTAAAGTTAGTAATATTGCCATTATATTCGTCTTTTTCTCAATCTTTGAATTCTCTTTAAATTAGATAGAAGCCGGGTAACACTCTTCTGACACTTGGTCCTGGTTCATGTTGACCTCCCCTATCATCATGTACATTTACATAAAATATTACTGTGTACTTTTTGGGATACCTGAAGGTAAAGTTAGTAAAATTGCCATTATATTCGTCTTTTTTTAATTTTTGAACTGTCTTCAAATTAGATATCAGCTGGGTAACACTCTTTTGACACTTGATCCTATTACACGTTGGCCTCCTCTATTAACATGTAAAGTTACATAAAGTATTACTGTGTACTTTTTGAGATACTTGAAAGTAAAGTTAGTAAAATTGCCATTATATTCGTCTTTTTTTAATTTTTGAACTGTCTTTAAATTAGATAGCAGCTGGGTAACACTCTTTTGACACTTGATCCTATTACATGTTGGCCTCCTCTATTAACATGTAAAGTTACGTAAAATATTACTGTGTACTTTTTGAGATACCTGAAGGTAAAGTTAGTAAAATTGCCATTATATTCGTCTTTTTTAAATTTTTGAACTGTCTTTAAATTAGATAGCAGCTGGGTAACACTCTTTTGACACTTGATCCTATTACATGTTGGCCTCCTCTATTAACATGTAAAGTTACATAAAATATTACTGTGTACTTTTTGAGATAACTGAAGATAAAGTTAGTAATATTGCCATTATATTCGTCTTTTCTCTATCTTTGAACTATCTTTAAATTAGATAGAAACCGGGTAACACTCTTCTGACACTTGGTCCTGGTTCACGTTGGCCTCCTCTATTAACATGTAAAGTTACATAAAATATTACTGTGTACTTTTTGAGATAACTGAAGGTAAAGTTAGTACTTTTGCCATTATATTCGTCTTTTTCTCAATCTTTGAACTATCTTTTAATCAGATAGCAGCCGGGTAACACTCTTTTGACACTTGATCCTATTTCACGTTGGCCTCCTCTATTAACATGTAAAGTTACATAAAATATTACTGTGTACTTTTTGAGATAACTGAAGGTAAAGTTAGTACTTTTGCCATTATATTCGTCTTTTCTATATATGTGAACTGTCTTTAAATCAGATCGAAGCCGGGTAACACTCTTCTGACACTTGGTCCTGGTTCATGTTGACCTCCCCTATCATCATGTACATTTACATAAAATATTACTGTGTACTTTTTGAGATAACTGAAGATAAAGTTAGTAATATTGCCATTATATTCGTCTTTTCTCTATCTTTGAACTATCTTTAAATCAGATAGAAGACGGGTAACACTCTTTTGACACTTGATCCTATTACACGTTGGCCTCCTCTATTAACATGTAAAGTTACATAAAATAGTACTGTGTACTTTTTGAGATAATTGAAGGCAAAGTTAGTAATTTTGCCATTATATTCGTCTTTCTTTCATTCTTTGAACTGTCTTTAAATTAGATAGCAGCTGGGTAACACTCTTTTGACACTTGGTCCTATTTAAATCTGACCTCCTCTATTAACTTGTACATTTACATGAAATATTACTGTGTACTTTTTGAGATACTTGAAGGTAAAGTTAGTAATATTGCCATTATATTCGTCTTTTTCTCAATCTTTGAACTATCTTTTAATCAGATAGCAGCCGGGTAACACTCTTTTGACACTTGATCCTATTTCACGTTGGCCTCCTCTATTAACATGTAAAGTTACATAAAATATTACTGTGTAGTTTTTGAGATAACTGAAGGTAAAGTTAGTAATATTGCCATTATATTCGTATTTTGTCAATCTTTGAATTATTTTTAAATCAGATAGCAGCCGGGTAACACTCCTTTGACACTTGATCCTGCTTCATGTTGACCTCCTCTATCCCCATGTAGTTGTTGCATAAAATTAGATTTTGTAGCTTAAGAGCACAGGTGAAATCAGTAAGAATGACATGTTATTTGTCATTTCCCTTCCCTCTATGCCCATGTATATTTCCATAAACCTTTACTGTACAGTTTGAAATAAGAGAAAGTCAGCGCAGTTGGTACTTTGTCCCCTTCAGTGCAGACCACAGGATGTACGATCCAGGGGCCCCTATCAGGCCATTGTTCCTCCTCGGTTGGATGTAGCTGCCGGTGGACTTTTGTTTTTGCACTGACCGCGTTATGCGTGTTCCGGTTACGAAAGGAGTTGCTCCTGCGGGGGTCCATGGGTGGGACCCTCCTCTATCGCTCCAGCAGTTCTGGGGCTGCACCTCATTTGACTTTGACCTCAGATCAGACAAGCTAACCCTCTGAATTGAAGCATCTTACTAAGTGCAGGAAAGGAAACTTACAAGGTTACCCGCAGTAGCGGCAAGCGAAGAGGAAAGAGCCCAGTGCCAAAATGCGGTTCCACGTGGGACCGCTCAGCCTGCACATCAGATTGAGGCAGAGCCCATAGATGGCAGGAGGCCGTAACAACCTTTCTTGAAGTCGGGTTGTTTGGACAACAAACCCTAACCCTAAGAACTCCATCAAAGGCTAAATACTAGCACGAGACTGATAGTGAACAAGTACCGTAAACCTCTATGGCAGACTGTAACCTTCAGGAATCAGGAATCAGGAAACGTTTATTGTCATAATATGTTGGACATACATGGAAATTGTCTTGGCGGTTGGTGCATGACAGAAGACAGTACAATAATGATGACATAGTGCAAATGAGATAAAAATAAAATAAAAGTATAATAAAATATATGCTATGGGTTAGTACGCTAAAAACTAAAGCTATGGGTTAGTAAGTTAGAGGAGATAAGAAAATTAGAAATAAAAATATAGATTATAGATTAAGTGCACCAGCTAAACAAGTGACGAGTGACAAGTGAAAGTGACAAAGTGAATGAATGAACATGGGAGTCCGAGTCAGTCAGGGGGGGCCCCGGCCTCTGTTGATGAGCCCGACTGCCGAAGGGAAGAAACTGTTCGTGTGGCGGGAGGTCTTAGTCCTGATGGACCGCAGCCTCCTGCCGGATGGAAGGGGCACAAACAGTTCATGTCCAGGGTGGGAGGGGTCGGCTACAATCTTTCTGGCCCGCTTCAAAGACCTGGAAGCGAACAAGTTCTGGAGAGACGGAAGATTGCAGCCAATCACCCTCTCTGCAGAGCGGATGACATGCTGCAGCCTGCCCTTGTCCTTGTCCTTGGCTGTGGCTGCAGCGTACCACACGGTGATGGAGGAACAGAGGATGGACTCCATGATGGCCGTGTAGAAGTGCACCATCATCGTCTGAGGCAGGTTGAATTTCTTCAGCTGCCTCAGGAAGAACATCCGCTGCTGAGCCTTTTTCGTGATGGAGCTGATGTTCAGCTCCCACTTGAGGTCCTGGGTGATGATGGAGCCCAGGAAACGGAAGGAGTCCACAGTGGTGACGGGGGAGTCACACAAGGTGAGGGGGGAAGGTAGGGCTGTATTCCTCCTGAAGTCCACGACCATCTCCACTGTCTTCATTGAACCGGTCTTGATGGACCGAGAGGCAGAGACGTGTTTCCCCAGCTTCACGTGCTGCTTCATGTCGGACAGGAAGTCAGTGATCCACTTGCAGGTGGAGGTGGGCAAACCAGAGTTTGTCCTGCAGCAGAGACGGGATGATGGTGTTGAAGGCAGAGCTGAAGTCCACAAACAGGATCCTGGCGTAGGTTCCTGGGGAGTCCAGATGCTGGAGGATGAAGTGGAGGGCCATGTTGATAGCATCGTCTACAGACCTGTTGGCTCTGTAGGCGAACTGCAGGGGTCCAGGAGAGGGTCGGTGAGGGACTTAAGGTGGGACAGGACTAGCCGTTCAAAGGACTTCATGACTACAGAGGTCAGTGCGACGGGTCTGTAGTCATTTAGTCCTTATTATCCTGGGCTTCTTGGGAACAGGGATGATGGTGGAGGCCTTGAAGCAGGCTGGGACGTGGCATGACACCAAGGAGGTGTTGAAGATGGCGGTGAAAACAGGAGACAGCTGGTCAGCACAATGCTTCAGGGTGTGGGGCGAGACTGAGTCCGGACCGGCTGCTTTCCGGGGGTTTTGTCTTCAGGCAACACAATACTTTTTTGGACCTTACACTGACCTACCCTTTAATTAAAAACAATGTATATGCGGCGGGGCGTTAGGGAGAGAGACCAACAACGCCACCTGGGGACTTGCACCCCAAGAATTATAGAGAATACCTAAGGCACGCAAATACTGTGGACTAGGCTGCATTCAACCCCACCACATATATAATTTCAGCAGACATGTCTGCGTCCAATCAAAGGAGGGCCCAAAGTGGGTGAGACTTTTTCTCTTTGGGTGAAGCATTCTTTTATGGCTGCCAAGCTGCATGGGACACAATGCCCCAAATCTGTGAGACAAAAGTAACTCTAAAACTGGTCTATAAAATATCTTCATTAAAGAATATGTTTTTGTGTGCATGAGTATGTAACTAAGTATATTTGGTAATTAATTTATTGTTATTTCTTTATTAAAACTGGGTGTTTTGGTTAGTTGACACAAGGCAACACTGTGCAGTTAGGTCATTGACCACAGTCAATATTTTTGTTGTACCAACTACTGATATTGAATGGGAATGGAAACAGGAACATTTAATGGGCGAAATGTTTGTAAATCAAGCTGTTAGGGCTGATCCATCTGACAGTGAGGACAGTGACAACGAGGAAAGTGAGCTTGAAAGGAGTCAGAAAGATTGGATTGGAGTCAGAAAGATTGGATCCCTGCCAGACAGTTAGGAGATCAGGGGTCCGTCAGGGGTCAGTCAGTAGAACAATGTGTGTCCTTCATTCATTCATTCATTTTGAATATGACATTCATATTTGTACTTTCTTAGGATAACGCATGTCTGATCAAAGCGACAGTGAGTCTGTGGATCAAGATGAGGATGAAGACATAGTAGAGGCTGAACACCCCACAATACATTCTGTGCTCGCCCTGGCATAACATTTCTAATGATATCATGTCCCCCCTTCAGTATTTTAAGATATTCTTCAGGTTATTGTAGGTCAGTCGAATGTGTATGCCATACAAAGTGACACAAACAAGCCCTTTAAGTTTACATGTTTTGGATGTGGATTTTGTACATACAGTGTTGGTAATTTCATTTCTTTGTTTAATATTTTTTAATTTATGTTTGGATCCATTTGTAGTTAATGTCCTCAAAATGAACTTCTTTCTAAATGCCTACATTGCTTTTTTGACTTATTTCACTTTATATATACAAGTTGCCCTGAGGCAACAAACCAAAATCAAGTTGGGGGGGGGGGGCGCATACATTTTATGGTTGATAAAAGCTCCCCAAATATGGGATGAAATATGTTTTACTCCACAAATTAACGTCATGCCAATGAAGAAAAATTAAAAAGGACTATGAAGAGAGAGTTCAACAGGGCGTAAAACCGTTGAGAGGTCAAAAGGCACTGCGGCCCTGCACCGCCACCGCCTTTCGGCCGACCCTGCCCCCGGTCCAACTGTTCTCCGGGGCAGACAGTTCTCAGAGCGACCAACCTTGTTGCATCGCCAGGGCGTTAATTAACCAACTCCAGTCAAAGGACCCTGTAGCTCAATAAAAGTGAAGGCTGACGCGTGCCGGCTGAGGCCCACCATTGGCTCGGCTTCTATCTGATTTAAAGACAGTTCAAAGATTGAGAAAAAACTAATATAATTGCAAAAGTACTAACTTTACCTGCAATTTTCTCAAAAAGTCCACAGTAATATTTTATGTAACTTTACATGTTAATAGAGGAGGTCAACGTGAAATACGTTCAAGTGTCAGAAGAGTGTTACCCGGCTGCTATCTGATTTTAAAGACGGTTCAATGATTGAGAAAAAGACGAATATAATGGCAAAAGTACTAACTTTACCTTCAAGTATCTCAAAAAGTACACAGTAATATTTTATGTAACTTTACATATTGATAGAGGAGGTCAACGTGAAATACGTTCAAGTGTCAGAAGAGTGTTACCCGGCTGCTATCTGATTTTAAAGACGGTTCAATGATTGAGAAAAAGACGAATATAATGGCAAAAGTACTAACTTTACTTTCAAGTATCTCAAAAAGTACACAGTAATATTTTATGTAACTTTACATGTTAATAGAGGAGGCCATCGTGTAATAGGATCAAGTGTCAAAAGAGTGTTACCCAGCTGCTATCTAATTTAAAGACAGTTCAAAAATTAAAAAAAGACGAATATAATGGCAATTTTACTAACTTTACCTTCAGGTATCCCAAAAAGTACACAGTAATATTTTATGTAACTTTACACGGTGATAGAGGAGGTCAACATGAACCAGGATCAAGTGTCAGAAGAGTGTTACCCGGCTCCTATCTGATTTAAAAATAATTCAAACATTGACAAAAAGACGAATATAATGGCAATATTGCTGACTTTGCCTTCAATTTTCTCAAAAAGTACACAGTAATATTTAATATTATGTAACTTTACATGTTAATAGAGGAGGCCAACGTGTAATAGGATCAAGTGTCAAAAGAGTGTTACCCGTCTTCTATCTGATTTAAAGATAGTTCAAAGATTGAGAAAAAGACGAATCTAATGGCAAAAGTACTAACTTTACCTTCAGTTATCTCAAAAGTTCCACAGTAATATTTTATGTAAATGTACATGTTAATAGAGGAGGTCAACTTAAAATAGGATCAAGTGTCAAAAGAGTGTTACCCGGCTGCTATCTGATTAAAAGATAGGTCAAAGATTGAGAAAAAGACGAATATAATGGCAATATTACTAACTTTACCTTCAAGTATCTAAAGAATTTCACAGTAATATTTTATGTAACTTTACATATTGATAGAAGAGGTCAACATGAATCAGGACCAATTGTCAGAAGAGTGTTACCCGTCTTCTATCTGATTTAAAGATAATTCAAACATTAACAAAAAGACGAATATAATGGCAATATTGCTGACTTTGCCTTCAATTTTCTCAAAAAGTACACAGTAATATTTTATGTAATTTGAGATGGTAATAGAGGAGGTCAACTTAAAATAGGATCAAGTGTCAGAAGAGTGTTACCCGGCTTGTATCTGATTTAAAGACAGTTCAAAGATCGAGAAAAAGACGAATATAATGGCAAAAGTACTAACTTTGCCTTCAGTTATCTCAAAAAGTACACAGTAATATTTTATGTAACTTTACATGTTAATAGAAGAGGCCAACGTGTAATAGGATCAAGTGTCAAAAGAGTGTTACCCGTCTTCTATCTGATTTAAAGATAGTTCAAAGATTGAGAAAAAGACGAATCTAATGGCAAAAGTACTAACTTTACCTTCAGTTATCTCAAAAAGTACACAGTAATATTTCATGTAATTTGAGATGGTAATAGAGGAGGTCAACTTAAAATAGGATCAAGTGTCAGAAGAGTGTTACCCGGCTTGTATCTGATTTAAAGACAGTTCAATGATTGAGAAAAAGACGAATCTAATGGCAATTTTACTAACCTTACCTTCAAGTATCCCAAAAAGTACACAGTAATAATTTATGTAAATGTACATGGTGATAGAGGAGGTCGACATGAAATAGGATCAAGTGTCAGAAGAGTGTTACCCGGCTTTGATCTGATTTAAAGACAGTTCAAAGATTGAGAAAAAGACGAATATAATGGCAAAAGTACTAACTTTACCCTCAAGTATCTCAAAAAGTACACAGTAATATTTCATGTAATTTGAGATGGTAATAGAGGAGGTCAACTTAAAATAGGATCAAGTGTCAAAAGAGTGTTACCCGGCTGCTATCTAATTTAAAGACAGTTCAAAGATTGAGAAAAAGACGAATATAATGGCAAAAGTACTAACTTTGCCTTCAGTTATCTCAAAAAGTACAGAGTAATATTTTATGTAACTTTACATGTTAATAGAAGAGGCCAACGTGTAATAGGATCAAGTGTCAAAAGAGTGTTACCCGTCTTCTATCTGATTTAAAGATAGTTCAAAGATTGAGAAAAAGACGAATCTAATGGCAAAAGTACTAACTTTACCTTCAGTTATCTCAAAAAGTACACAGTAATATTTCATGTAATTTGAGATGGTAATAGAGGAGGTCAACTTAAAATAGGATCAAGTGTCAGAAGAGTGTTACCCGGCTTGTATCTGATTTAAAGACAGTTCAATGATTGAGAAAAAGACGAATCTAATGGCAATTTTACTAACCTTACCTTCAAGTATCCCAAAAAGTACACAGTAATAATTTATGTAAATGTACATGGTGATAGAGGAGGTCGACATGAAATAGGATCAAGTGTCAGAAGAGTGTTACCCGGCTTTGATCTGATTTAAAGACAGTTCAAAGATTGAGAAAAAGACGAATATAATGGCAAAAGTACTAACTTTACCCTCAAGTATCTCAAAAAGTACACAGTAATATTTCATGTAATTTGAGATGGTAATAGAGGAGGTCAACTTAAAATAGGATCAAGTGTCAAAAGAGTGTTACCCGGCTGCTATCTAATTTAAAGACAGTTCAAAGATTGAGAAAAAGACGAATATAATGGCAAAAGTACTAACTTTGCCTTCAGTTATCTCAAAAAGTACAGAGTAATATTTCATGTAATTTGAGATGGTAATAGAGGAGGTCAACTTAAAATAGGATCAAGTGTCAAAAGAGTGTTACCCAGCTGCTATCTAATTTAAAGACAGTTCAAAAATGAAAAAAAGACGAATATAATGGCAATATTACTAACTTTACCTTCAAGTATCTCAAAAAGTACACAGTAATATTTCATGTAAATGTACAAGTTAATAGAGGAGATCAGATTTACATAGGACCAAGTGTCAAAAGAGTGTTACCCATCTGCTATCTGATTTAAAGAGAGTTCAAATATTGATAAAAGACACTTCAAATGATGATCAGTGCCTTTTTGGCTGTACAGCCCCTTTTACCGTAATACCCAACATAGAGGCGCATTTCCTTTTGAAATGCGGTCCACATGACCGCAGTGTTAAATACAAGTTACATCCTGGTGGATTGCTAGGCTATTCATTTCTAATTACTCCCCTATCCAGTCACCTTTTAAAACCGGGATGTCACTGAAGTTCTCTGGCTGGGAGGTGGTCGACGACGGCGCATCTTCTCCCGGCGTGGAGCTGGAGGAGTCCCAGAAACCGCGAAACCGGGGCGTCTACACCATGTTCCACGGGACCAGCACCGCCAGTGCGCGGCTCATCCTCGCGAACGGTTTCAACCAGTCATCGGGCGGCATGCTGGGAAAGGGTGTGTACGTCAGCCGTGATAAGAAAAAGGCCTCTCACTATCCGCTCAACAGTCCCGTCGCGGACCGCGTGGTCTTTGAGGTACGTGTGCGCGTCGGCCGCGTCAAGCGTATTGACCAGGACAACCACCCCATGCAGTACACCTGGCACACGCATGGCTACGACACCGCCTGGGTGCCCCCCAGGTGTGGCCTCAAAGCCGTGCGCAGCGGCCTGGAGGAGGACTGTGTGTTCGACCCCAAACGAGTGCAGGTGGTGGGTATCGCGAAGGCACCGAACGCCACCGTGCAGAAGGCGCTTCAAGAGGTTCTTTCGAAAACATCTCGAAAAGCGGGACAAGGAGGCGACGGTGCCGCCCACGCGTGTCCACTGTGTAAGAGGACGACCCAGCAGGGCGCTCCACACATCACGCAACAGTGCTGGGAGTGTGGGAAAAACATCTGCATTCTCATGTCCAAGCATGTATGTCCAGCCAAGGTGAGGGAAGATGATGTAGATTAAGAAAACAATGATCAATTTAGGATGATGTCATGCTCTGGGTGCCCGATTAAATAGGTAAGGCTGCTGGACATATATTGGGGATCCTTGTTTAGGCACTACAAAATATTATTCACCATTGACAATAGTTTCTGGTAAATCATGTATACAGACTAAGACAAATTTGTCATTTGTGATTTTGGGCTATACAAAATAAAATGAATTCAATCAGTTATTTCTTTTTATACTATAATCAGAATGCATTATGATTATGTGCATTGCAAAATCGCATTCAACTGACAGAGTGGACATTGGTTTTTAAAATTTTGAAATATTTAACTGAATAGACATACCTGCCATAAACTTGTCTTTATGCACCATGTAAGTGCAACATCCTCTAAGATGTGTCAGCAGTATTTTTTCGTACATTTTCCAAAAGTATCTCCAACACCAGAATACACAGTGAACGTTGTATAAGTGGATCTTTCTCGGTTGTAATAGATAGACGTTTGACTGAAGTTCGGGATAAAAACCTAACATGGCCAGTACGGGTATCGAACCCGCGACCTTGGCGTTATTAGCACCACGCTCTAACCAACTGAGCTAACCGGCCATCGAGAGTAGGCCGCGATTATTGACGATATATGCACGGCGTTGGTAGGGCCATAACAGGATGAGATATTTGAATGCTGAACAGAAAGTGAAAGTTGTTTAACTCATACAGGGAGAGCAGCCACTCGCAGAAGGTAAGTTTAAGCCTAAAAGCTGTTATAAATAATTAGATTTGATACAAACTTTGAACATGAGCAGTACAATACTTTTTTACTATTAAAATGTCATGTCGGTCAAGCTGATCATTGTCGGAAATGTCCCAATACATCTTAGTTGTTTTTTACGACCGTGTTATTGATCCGTAAAGTCCGAACATTCCAATCTCTTTCCAACTTGACCGAACGCTGCATCATAAAATACGAAAAAAGTCAATTAAATTAGCCTGATGAGATTGTTTGATTCCCGCTGTCACTTAGCCCCTCACCCAAACACGATGTCGCTGCCGTTCTTCGGCTGGGAGGTGATTTACGATGACGACTCTCCTCGCGTGGAGCTGGGAGCGTCCCAGGAGCCCAAAGACAGCGGCGTCTACACCATGTACCACGGGACCAGCGTCGCCACGGCGAGGCTCATCATCGCCCACGGCTTCCAGCAGTCATCGGCTGGCATGCTGGGACGAGGGGTTTATGTCAGTCGGGATAAGAAGAAAGCCGAACGTTATCCGTTGCAAAGTAACCCCTCGGACCGCGTGGTCCTCGAGTTGCGCGTGCGTGTTGGCCGTGTCAAGCGCATCGACAGGGACAACCATCCCATGCAGTACACCTGGAGCGCGCAGGGCTACGACACCGCTTGGGTGCCCCCCAACTGCGGCATGGCGGCCGTGCCCAGTGGCCTAGAGGAGGATTGTGTGTTTGACCCCAAAAGAGTGATGGTGGTGGGCATTGCAAAGGCAGAAATCACCGTACTGACCGGGCTTCAGCAGCTTGTGGCTGATAGTCTGAGAAATACCAGCAGAGGAGATGGTGGTGCAACATCCCTTCTGGGCGGTGCTGTTGATGTGTGTTCACTGTGTCAGAGGAAGACAAAGCAGGGTTCTCCACACATTAAGCAACCGTGTTGGGGCTGCGGGCAAAACATCTGTAGTCTCATGACCAAGCATGTCTGCCAGGCTAGCACCTGAGATGGAATTAAGGCCTGAAAACGGTGCCGATAAAAACAGGTGGAACAAGGATCGACACACGTACGGCCTTCTAAAGGGGTGGAGGAGGAATGAGTAAAATTTCACAGCTCAGGGTGTAATTCTACTTTAGAATTTATTTTAAACATACTTGAACGTCCGTTACTTTCTTTTCCTTTTCACAAATGAACTATCAATGAGCCGTAATTGGTGATGTACGTTAAAATACTGCTGCGCACATCCCCGTACTTTTCGTAATACAATGATCTACTTTATATTCCAGTCATGTTTTACTGACATACTAATATGCGTTAGAATGCAATCAAAATGAAACAATATGTCTGTATTATTAAAGATGTTGTAGGAGCCAGTTCTAGTGTCAATGTGTGGAAGCTACCACATTGGGCCAGTAGGTGTCCTCATGGTGTTGGGTGTACATTTCTGTATAGGTGGGAACTTTCTGACATGTGGGAGGTGGTGTTTGACGGAGGAGCACTCAGTGTTTTGACCGCTCCGGGCTCCGTCACGTTTGCCTTGTTGTATGTGACACAGCTGAATGGACTTTATATGGACAGGCAATGGATGCTTGCAGGATATTGAATATCCTTGAAATGGTGAGAAATAAAATACGCATCAAATCAAGCAAAGCCGGAAGCTGTTTGTTCACTAGACACAAGTTATAGTCGTGCAGTAGCCAGCGCGTCAACTACTTTTAGCCTGTCTATGCAGCCCCCCAGTGGCTTTAAGTTAGGTTTAGCCGGTACAGATGTATTTATTTCACCCAGGATCTGGACATTGGTTGCTTTACTTAAAGTAAATCGGACATTATGCACAATTTTCTGAAATCATTTAATCTGAATGATGTCAAATTAAATAATGATGCAACCCCAATAATCTAATATGAGACCCATACCCAGTTTGATATGATTTCTTATGAGCTAAACAGAAGCAGAAAGTTCATGGATAATCTGGTTAAACTGCTTGATTTCATGGTGATGCCTTCGTAGACTTGCAAATCTCATGATGAAGAGGAGGCAAGCAGGGAATGAAACTCCATCAGCCTTTTATCTCCATTCATTTTGGCATGCTGCAAAAGAACCTGCAGAGAAAGATGAGAAAATATGTTTACCGTCACGGTTATTCGGAAAATGAAACTTTCAACATAAGAATTCAAAGTCGACTGGTTTCAGTTTCATACACTGTTTGCAAAGAAGTCATGTTGACGAAATATGCATTTCAAATGAATGAATATTTCCCCCAAAAGGGATTTAATCCAAAGCCAGTGTAGCTATGAGGCAGCAGAGTGCTCACATTCATTAGGTCCTGGTCGTTTTTGGCATGCAGGTGTCTGAGGAGGTACCAGCTGGACACTTGCACCACTGTCACAGGGAGGTCTTGAGAGTAAGCCAACCTCTCCAACACACGCCTTGTGTCCCTGCAGAAACGGGCAAAGGTAGAACTGGAGCCCTGTTACTTGTTAACCTGAATACCTCCACTCTCATTCTGTAGATGTCTCATAGACGAGAAACAACACTTAGAAGGGACGTTTTTTAATTAAATATTAGTATTGCTAATTGGGCTCTGTGTTCTGGGCTCTGTGTTGGTGTAAATGGTCAATTTGCTCTTCAATAAACATGGAATGGCATCAATGTTATTCAGCTGATCTGGGTTTGACATCCTGTCTGAATCTATAACCATTCCCTCTTTATTATCATTATTATTATATATAAAATGAAACGTGTCTCTGGCATGAATGTGCCTTTATTATTGCAATTAGTCGTGCAACATTTCTCAAATGGGGCATACATCTGAGGTTTCAGTTGTGTAAGGATTCATTTAATTACTTCAGATTCCAAGCCAATGGGAGGACACATGCCACATGCATATTGATATCAGCTGTTAAAGTTGAAACACAAAACAGTGAGAGTCACTCACCTAGCAGCCATCTTGTTCACATACTGGAGCAGGGCCTGGAAGAGGAGGGCCATGGGACACGACCCTAGCTTCAAGACTTCTGTCGTGGCTTCTAGTATCATGTCCGTCCACTCATTTCCTGGGACACCCGTCTGAGAGGAAAGATCACATAAGGTTTAGAATTTTATAAAAATGTAGTAGTGTGTAGGAGTAGTGTGATGCGTCAAAGTGTCCCTGAGCAAGACACCTAACTCCTAATTGCTCAGGCAAAATGTAACGCATGGGTTATAATGCAATGTAAGTTGCTTTGGATAAAAGCGCCAATATTTCAAAGCGTGAATATTTGTGAGGTTCAGATTACAGCAACTCACCATACAGTTTACCAAGGCCAGCAGCGCTAGTCGAAGCAGGCTGGCCACCTGGCTGCTGTGCAGGCCGAGCTGTGAGGCCAGCTGCAGACTCTGCCTGTAAGCCATGACCGCCTGAACCAGCAAGCCCTGGCTCTGAAACACCTCAGCCAGCCACTGGCAGGAGGAGAATAGGACAGTGGGATTATAGTTTAGAATGTGAGCTTTAGAACAAGGTGGGTGAAGGAAAATAAGAGGTGAAAATTCTACAGTATAGTATTCATCTTATAATCACTGAAAAATAATCCTCTGCTGCATGAAAATAAAGCCAATATAAAGCATATGGTTACAAATGCTACTATTGTACGCTAGTATGCTCCATTTGATGATAAGTGCACCAATATAAGGCCTCAACTAAGGCAGATAAATGGTCCTCATTTGAACCGTGGAAACTCCATGAAATGGCTGTTTGTGGTTAGGAGAAGAAAAAAACATCATCACTGTGTCATCATTTCACTGACACAGTCAAAGCTTGTTATTGAGCCACTGACATTATATACTGGTACGGTATTGAAACTTATTTGAGTGTCCACTCACATGCCACGCCCCAAGGTTGGTGGGGTTCATCATCACTGCGTTTTGGAGTTGCTCCAGCACAGGGTCTGGGAGTACAGTACCAGTACCGACCAGTAGGAGGCGCTGACACTGCACCTGTCTCAGTGACAGCATCACTTCTGGGTGTTCCGGAGAAACACTCAGCACCTGGACAAAGCAGACGGAGCATGAGGAACGCAGCGATGGAAATAGGAGGCCCCTGCATGTAACGTCAAGTGCTTCACGGGTGTTCATTTCTGTTCTGAAGTCCAGCCTTTTCTACAAGTGAGTAAATCCAGAAACGGGATCGACGTTGCTTGTGGAGTTGTTTGTTTATAGCCCACCTGTGAGCAGAGGGCTTCAGCCTGCTCCAGCTGTCCCCCCAGCATGAGACCAGTCACGGCCTGTTTTAGTACCCAGCCTTCCAGAGCCTGGGCCAGAGGGCGCTCGATCTCCTCCACGTTATGCACTGGGATGGAGAAAAAGTTAAGTGTGCACTCAAACAAACAAAAGAGGTTACCCCTAAAACAACCGTGTGCACATACCTTTCTCAGAAACAACTGACATGAGTGTTTGCTCCAATCCTCGTCTGCTGGGAGCAGAACCGGAGAGATAACAGGAAGTATTTTCTGTGTGACAGGCAGCCATCAGTCCCGCCCATGTTGCTGGATCATCTGAAAGCAGAAAGTTGGCGGGGGACTCGGATCACTTGGTGTAAGGTAGCTTTACGTTTATAGAATATTGGGTAGACATGAACAAGATTGTCGGTGGCACAAAAGTGTAAATCATGAATTTATTTAATATAGCAATACCCTTCTCACATACACAATATTTCATTAGAATGCATCTAAATAAGAGAATTTACACAAAATTATTTCCTTGTAGTGACTTTCTCACTTCTTCAAGTTTCTAATAATAAGTGTGTGGTTGTTTGTGAAGAAGCTTAAGGCCTTCATGTGTGCCTGTGTGCTTTTACCAGGACAGAGCAACACAGCTCTCTGCATCGTCTTCAGCGCATTCCTGTGACTGTCCTCTCCAGAGTGTCTCCCGTTAGCTAGCTGGTTCACCCCACTGTACAACAGCGCCCTCTGCAGGACACCACAGTGACATCAGATCAGTTTCATACAAACACTGTGGCACATATACAGAGTTCAACGTTGACAGCATTGGGCTTTTAATTAGGTCGAATAGTTTGGATTAATGCTGTCCTCGACCAAAAAAATTCTTAGATGACCAACACTTACATGATTTTGACTAATTGATTTGTTGATTTAATTGACAGATCTGTAAAACCATCATCGACAAAAGTCATAACAAACGACTAATCCACTACAGACAGCGGATTAGACCAAAACAAGTAATTATATGACTCACAGTTTAAGAGGGGGCAGCCCTAGTTTGGATGCTGAAAACTTTACATAGTATAATATATACAATGTAAGTCTAGAGTTATGATATGGAGTGGCACTGAGGTTAATGAGCGTGTAGAAAACAAACAACACAACCGAAGAAAAAGACACAAAGCCATGTTAAGCTTAAATATCCAGCCACTCTCTTACCTTTCCTTGGGTCATACTGGAGAGACAGGCAACGTGACCAGCTATCGCACCGCCCTGCAATCCACAGCAGACCAAACCATTAATTCCACTACGCGAACCATGTAAAATAGATTTCTGGTGTTTGTGTTTGGGTTGTGTGTAATGTTTGTATGGGTGTGTATATGTATTACATTAGCCTTTTTGGGGTGGTATTGTGGTACCAGCCTGGAAAGCAGGGCCCATAGAGATGGGTTTCCAGGATTGCTGTGAAAAAGAGAGACAGAACACAATTTGTAATTCATAAAAAGGCTTTTCCCCATAAAAATGACAGATTGTGTTTATGATGTTGCTTCACTGTCTGGGGAACTGTTGCATCTGTTGATAAGTTTTACGGTACTTAACATCAGGCTTGTAGCAAAGCGCTTTTGCTTCTGTACAAATGCAACAGTGAAGATACCTGCATACTACATTGTGGTCTGCTGTCATGAAAATCCAATAGAAATAGCTCTAACTCAGTTAATTCTTCAACCATATACTTACTTTAATATTCCTGATATATAAATCCAGAACTACCCACAACTAATGATAATAAACAGAGTGATACACACAATCCTCCACAAAATGAAGAGTAAGAACAAGGTGCAAAAGGCATCATAAATATGGCCGTCAGTGTCATAGGGCAGTTTCATCACACCTGTGCACAGCTCTGGAAGCCTCTCTTTGCACGGCGCTGTAGTTGCCCTGCAGGGCGAGCAAGGCACAGGTGAGGAGGCATCGCTGCTCAACAACCTTCACAGACCCTGGACCAAGCTTTAGCAACTCGGTCAGCGCAGCAGCAGCTAGTGTAGCATCGCTGTGGACTAACCCCAGGGCACATAAACACAGCAGAGACTCTGAGATGGGCTCCTTTAACATCGAGCTATTGAGACAGAAAGCACAGAGATAAATACTTTCAGCTTTGAGGCAAATGTTGTACGAGTACTATTCGTATAAAACAACTTCCATACGACAACAATGTGGACTCACCATTTAAACAGCAGAGTCTTGGCTGAGTCTTGGTTACCCTGCCGGTGCTGAAGCAGAGCTAGAGCTGTCAAGATGTAAGCCCTCTCCTTCTCAGTGGAAGCCACAGCCAAGGCACGTTCATAGGCTACATATATACACACAGAAATGTGTTACATTCACTATGGCAGGTTAAAATGTTTAGAATCTTATATCTCAGTACGTCTGCTAATCCAAACCGTCGATGCTCTCTGGAATGAGTCCTGCCCTGCTGTAGGCGAGAGCCAGCCCGGCCAGATCGCTGAGCTCCTGCAGTGGAGTGGAATTATAAACACACACAGCCTCCTCTGACTGACCTGCAGTGCTGCAAAAAGACACAGTTGGACATGCAAAACATGGATTTAGGGGTATTATATAAGTATTATCAAAGAAGGAGTACATGGTAATAGGAGAGCATGGTTGTTACCACAAAGCACGTCCATAGCTGCCTAGAGCAAAGGCCAGCTCCTCGGTCGAGGACATGGCCGTCAGCAGTTCCACAGCTCTGAGGAAAGAGATTTAAGAGTAAGAAAAGGTCAGATGAATACAAAGCACAATGCCTCAAATGTGAGCCTTTGGAGTCAGTCGCCGCAATTCAAGCAAACACCTTTTGTAAGCCTTTATGGCCTGTCTCTTCAGGTGCAGATGCTCATTCAGGTAACCAAGCATGATGAAAGCAAAGGGGTCGGACTGGATCCTCTCTGGGAGGGAGCCAAAATAAACTTCATGTCACAAAAAAAATCAGGCTCTAATCACAAATGACACAAATCCAACCAAGGGATCTGTGGATCCACGTCAACCCATCAACAGATGCCGTACCTGTGTACTTGCTGAGCGACACCTGAGCAGCAGAAATGGCATTCATCTGGACTATGTTGTAGCGGTAAAGTTCAGAGTCTCTGTTGCTCTTATCCAGCAGGGTGGAACACACCCAGTAGGCATAACCTTTCACTCCCTCCATCTGCCGGGGGAAAGAGGAGAAGCGTAAAGGGGGAAAACAGAGAAATGCAGAATACACATTGTTTAAACTCCTAGTCACTGTCTTGTAGTAGCAAAAGGCTAATAGCTGAACATTAAGCAGAGTTACAAAGAAATTTCAACTGATTAAAAGGTCATATGCCAGCTAATAGATTAGAATTACAATAGCAACCCCGGTGGTTTTGGGAGGTCACGTACATGTGTGCTGAGTTCAGTGGTGTGCCTGAAAAGATCCATGGTGTCGTAGCTTCCCACCCTCTCTGCTATCAGTGCCTGGGGAAAGGACAAAGGGACAACACTACCATTAAGACAGAAACTCATCAATTGCTTCATCGATATATACATACCAACATAATCAAATTAATAAAGAAAGTAGTATTTCTTGCCTCTTTAAATCCTTGCATTGCTAAATGTAGTTTGTGTATAACTAAAGAACAAAAAGAAATGGTCTCTTCTCTCATTTTACTTATCAAAAACATAATGAGAACTCACACCGAGCTTACACGTCTTCCAAATTCTTCACCCCTTGCATAAATACATAATTAGCCTTTTCCTTGTTAGATATAGCATTCGGCTTGATGTTGTGTCTCAAATTTATCCTCTACAGTACGGAAAAGAGGCACAATAAATAAGCCAGAAAGGGGCAGAGTGTAGGATTCGGCAGCACCATGCGGTGAGGTTGCAGACATCAACCAACGGTATTTTCTCACATGTGCAAAGCGTGTATGAGGATTACCGTTTATACATTTGAGAAAACATACGTACTGATAACCTTTTTTACACAATTATTTAAAAGCCTTGACATGATCAGGCGACTGTGAAAGATTGTACCTGTCCAATCCAGCAGTTGACATAGAGCGGCTCCAGCGACTGGGCAATTTTGAAGGCCTTGTGTGCAAGCTAAGATAATAAAACCAAACATTAACAAAGAAAATGTCAGCCAACTATATAAGCATATCAAAAATAAAATCACACACGCACCTCGATGTTGTCGTTCTTCAAATACAGGGTACCAAGGTTGGTCCAAGCAACAACATTCTGCAACAAATTATAAACAAGTTATAAGAAAATCTCAAGAGTTTCTGAAAATACTAATCTTCACCTGAACTTATGTGCATTACATACGTTTGCTTCAACTTGTATTGACTTAATGAGGCAATGTTGAGCCAGAGCCAAGTTCTCAAGACCTGAAAAGAAAGAAAGTGAAAAGTTAGCCATACATCATACATCTATCCACCCAATGGGACAGATATTAGTATATCATTACCTTTGCTCATTGAAATCACTCCCAGGGCATTCCAGAAGCTGTGGTTCCCACTGTCCATCATGATAGCCTTTTTTAAACACTGAAAAGAGGAAGTATCTCTTAAAAATACCATCTCTGGGTAGAAACATGCAGGATTGTGCGATATACCTGCTGTGCCTTCTCCAGTAGCAACGATGGCGAGTTCTGGTCATCCTCTGTGAGGCAGGACAAGCTGGACTGATGGTAATAGTTGAGTCCAAGGTCATTCCAAAGGCTGGGAACCTCAGGCATCAGCTTCAAAGCATGGGCATAACACCTGCAGACAAAGCCATCAGCTCACAACAATATACCAAGAGCCAACCAACAATCCCCCCTTATAAATGGCTGACTTGAAGAAGTGGCAATAGTAAATGCAGCTTGCCAGATAAACTATGCCAGTTTGTGGCCTTACCTCTCTCCAACCTTGAGTGTCTGGGCCTGGTTCAGTGTGTGGCTCTGGTTATCTAAGCCAGCCAGTGGGGCTGGCACTAAAAGCTGAGCAACGTCTGGCGACACGGTGCGGACAGCGGTGCAAGCATCTCCCAGCAGCTTCCACAAACAGGACAGGTCTGGACGCATCTCCACAGCTCTGTCGAGCCGAGAACAATCAAATGATAAATTATTCAAATCAGCAATTTCATTCTAAGACGTACAGATTAAAGTATTGTCAAGTCATTACCGGAAGAGGTTTTTTATGGCTTGCTGAATAAGGTCAATGGCTCCCCCATCTCTGCAGTCTTCCATTAAACTTTTTGCTAGAGACAGCTGGCACTCCCCAAGACCTGAACATAACATAATAATGTGATTAAATGCTGAGATTCAGGATTCCATTAAACCAAAGGGAAGGCCTTGGATACATTAATTCAAACACCTACCTTTGAGGGCAGGCACATAGTCTTGCTGCGCTGTGATCAGCAAGTACTCTGCAACCGCCTCTTTGAACTTGCCCAGGGTCTGTTTGATAGCAGCAGCCTGGTAGACACTATAGATGGAGGAGGGTTGGAGCTGATAGGCCTTACCAAAGGCCTTCAGAGCGGCTGTGAAACTCCGGCGGTTGAGGTAGGCCTGACCTAAACACTCCCAACACACCCAGTCCTCTGGATCTGCTCTCAGAGCTGCCTGCAGACTTCAAACATAAAATGTAAAAATGTGTAAAACGTGATATTGAAAAATGATTAAAACCTACGTTTAAACAATTGGGAAAGATTTTAAACTCTTACTCAGCAACAGCTTGTTGATGCTCTCCGATCTTGAGGTAATACAGCCCCCGCCTCATCCAAGCCCATTTGGCTGAGCCTGGAGTGGCTTTCTCAATCACGGACTGCAGTGTTGCCAGAGCAGTGTCCTATGGAATTTGGGAAAGAATATTGAAGAATGAAAAGGAGGATAGGGAAAGAAGGACCGTCAGGACGAAAAAAAAAGATGCACCTGAAAGGAAACTTCACAACAAAGTGCCCACGCCACATGATGACAATGTTGAACAATGTTGCCAAATCCACCTACCATGTCGTCCTGCTTCATACTGAGGTCCACTGAGGCGGCTCCAGACTCAGCATCGTCGTTGTCCATCTCAAAGGCCTTCTTATAGCATCGTCGTGAGCGGTCAAGATCATTTGCCACATGGAGATAGTAATGCCCGAGGTAGCGGAACACACAACCAAGATTTGGGTCTAACTTTGCAGCCTGAAATGAAAAAAAATAAACTTTCAAACTAAGATGCCATTCAACACAACACTTGACTTCCGGCAATAATAACCCGATTGTGACATTCAACAAGTGTGGAAGTTAAGTGAATCCCTTAAACACTCTAATCTTTCATTGGCCCCATTATCAATATTTAAAAGATTACTTTAACCCTTGGAAAAATAACAATTGTACTAACCTTGAGCAAATGTGTATGGGCTTTGCTTCTGTCTTTTCGGGTCTCTTCTCCCATGTCCCAGTAAAGTCGTCCCAGCAAGAAATAATACTCTCCACAGTTTGGGCTCTGACTGATCGCCTTGAGGAAACTAAACATGAACAAAGCCATAAAGAAAAGTTGCCCTCTCAGGATTCACTAGTTTGCACCACACACATTATAGGTGAAATTGAAAGGGACAGTGTGTAGGACTTGGTTGAATCTATCTAGTAGCGTGTTTGCAGATTGTAATCAACTAAAACACCTTTGTTTGCCCACTACCATGAACGGTAACAGAAAATAAACACTTATGAAAACATAGAAATCGGTTTAATATTTCATTTCTGTCTATAGATCCCCATAACTGGCCTTTTAAGAGAATGCATGGCCACAGATCTCACATGTACACAAAAAGTCTTCTTTTTACCTCTCCTCTACCAGCTGATGCTGTCCCTGAGCCAAATGGCCCAGTCCTTTCAGTATCAACCCCTGGGTCAGATTCGGGTGAGAGGCCAGCAGCTCTAAGGACACCTACAGAAGATGCATTAGTTTTATATGCTAAAACAGGAGATTGTTGTGAATCATTTTCTTTAGTACTGTGTTGTTACTCATAGAATCATATAATAGATTTGTAAAGAGTTCAGTAGGAGAAAGGTTTTCAACCTTGAGTGCGTCGTCCACTTGTCCCTTGTTGAGGTATGCTCGTCCTTTAAGGCCGACTAGAACTGGGTCTTTTTCAGAATCTGGGATCTAGAAAAAAAGAAGAATAAACATAGACATTTAATATGATATCAAGGAGTATGCTTATTGTGAGGAGTTACAATAAAAATCCTTTCCTACAATACTGTACACATGTCAATATATTGACATTGTTTGTAAATCTAATCTTTAAAAACATTTTAAAAAACACTCCACCAATATTCCTTAAATCTGAGAAAACACTATGTAGTATTGACTGACTTCACATTTACATACAAACTATCAATCAAAATAAAAAAAATGTTTTTGAGAATCAATACAGTATCCCAAAACATAAATTGGCAGTACTCCACATAATATTGATTTAAATCCCCAATTACCTGTGAAAAGGTCTCTAAAGCCTGGTCAGCGGCAGTGTCTCCCCCACTCCTGACTAAAGCCTCGAGCTTCATCCCTAGCAGTTTGACCCTCAGCTCCTCGTCTCCGGAAACACATCCTGTCACACCTAATAGAAACCAGACACACAGTGAACTTCACCTCCTGCTTTGGGGACTCAATATAGCTGCTTGAATATTTATTTATTTCATCCCAAAATGTTGTTTGTTAAAAAAAATACATTTTATTTCCCACTAGAATTAGATCTGGATAATGTAGCGATACAGTAGACTCACATACCTTGGGAGCATGAAATAGCACAGTCCGAGTATTTCTGCATTTTAAACTGGGCTTCAGCCAGATTGCACCATCCTCTACTAGTGCTCATTTCTTTCAAACCTAGGAAACCAAAGAGATATATTGTATAAGATAGAGACGTAAAAAACAAAAGCATGTCACAGTATGTAATGATTATCTGCCGCTGTTCTGTGTTGATGCAAAAACTAACCTTGGGCCAGGTCCTTTATGGCATCTTTAAACCTCCCTTCTTGCAGTGCTTTGGTGCCCAGACCCAAGTGACCTAATCCACTGTTTGGTGCCAGATCAAGGAGGCGGGAGAAACAGCTGACTGCATCCTCATTCTGAACCCCTTCAGAAAAAAACCCACCCCGAGTACCAAAAGTGAAACTGACCGCTAAAGCTAAAGCTTCCCCTCAATGCTTGAATATGACATGCATTCTGTTAGTCAGTATGTTACCTGTTTTGAAGTAGTGAGAACAAAGGACCTCAAGAGGATAACTTTGGTTGGGATACAAGGACAGCATGGATTTACATGCCTCAATCATTTTGGGCTCTTCTTGTGGCAACTAGAGTAAGGGAGGATTCGTAAAGAGCATCTGATTAAGAACATTTCTGTCCGGGGGTTAAGTATGATGTGTCCTACTTTCAACACATTCTGTTTGTCTTTGATTTTTTTCTGTGGGGTTGAGATAGAAATCAGATACGGTGCACTTACTTTAGAAAGACATTTAACATAATCAGCTGAGGCTTTCTTGTGTTGCTCTCCGGGTACAGGATCTATGAGAACCATGGCTTTCTCAAATGCTGTGATTAACTGAGATGATCACAAACAAAGCAGTTACCAAGTGGCTAACTAAGAAATATATATATATATATATATATCTTTTTTTTCTTTCTTTTTTAACTATTAAGCCAAAGGTGATGGACTATAGTGTGTAGCAAAGTCCTCGTTTGGAGAAATCTTACATGCTGTTGAGTTTCATTGTCCCGCTCTTGCTGATCAAGGCATTCTGAGAGGAGTTGGGTCATCTGCTGCCACAGCTGCAGTAACTCTTTCTTGTCCACAGCCTCTTCCTCCTTCACCTGAATGAGCTGCCGCCAAACCTTTGCCAACTATAAGGAAACATAAAAATGACTTTCAAAACGTGTAAAAAGCATTATTAGGTATTTTCTTCAAATTAATCACACATGAATTACATACCTTTAAATATTCTTTGTCAGATTGATAGATATCCGACAGCTTACTGATCATCTCGTAACATTTATTTTTGTCAGAGCTGTTAATGGAGAACATAATGAGAATCAAGAATATTGCAAGTGAAATGTTATACCAGTCAAAAGGACATCACGCAGCAATAAATTAACTCAAGAGAGAGAAAATAATGGCCAACTAATTGTAACTCCTGTGTAGCTTTAGGAAGCATCCTGAAGAGTTTTTCCCTACTTTACCTTGCATACAGCTCAACAAGCTTCTGGTAGATGTTGGGTAGCTCAACTTTAAAATCCCACTGATCGGTCTTCTCGTAAAGATTTGCCAAACCCTATAAAAAAACACGCAGTTCACAACTGACGTTATTGTGGCCAGAGAGAGATGTAGTATAATATGCAAGAATACACAGACGTCTAAAGCCCAGAAGCACCGGTCACTGCATCTCCCCACCTCACCTGCCAGGCCAGCAGCTGCTCGGGCTCAAGCTCCGCCGCTTTTTTATAGGCGGTCTGCGCCTGATCCGCTTGCTCCAGCTCACTGGCTGCCAACCCGATGAACACCCATGCGTTATAGTTGTTCTTCTCCAGTTTCAAAACAGCCTTGAATCACATGGAAAAGAGCAGAGTCAGCTTTACTAGAAACGAGCGAGCATACTCTTTGGAGCATATTCATAACAGCAGCCGACACACCTCACGTGAAATGTCAGTGTGTGTGAATCTGAGAGGCTTTACCTTGCAGTGTTTCAGAGCCTCTTTGTACTCTTTGTTTTTTAAGGCCTCTCTGGCACTTTTAAGTGCTGTTTTCACTTCCTTATTAGACATCTTGCAATTATGTAGGGGAAACGAAGAAGAAACATACAAAAGCTTCTCGGAGACTGAAGCTAACCTACGTAACGTTGTATCAGAACTGATAGCTACAACTGTTTCGTCATTGATACGTGAAACAGGTAAAGGTTATTTAGAAAGTTAGTTCATTCACCCAAGTATCGCAAAAATATCGGTTGACCCACTGTTTACTTTGTTTTGTTAACTGCGCTGTTCCGGTTGGGTGACCCGGAAGTGAATGAAACGCTACAACATCCGTCCTTGGATTTTCAACATAAAATACTTTCACTTTGTTCCGCTCCAGAGTTGACAGCTATAAGCAAAAACAACAAAACTACACAAAAAGATATAAATATGATTTTATTCGGGTACATTTTTAACAATTTAAATAATCTTTAAAAATTAACATGTTATATGTTACGCCCTCTGAAAGTGTGCAGTCAGACATATGTAAAATAGTTTAAGCAAAAATATGGTTAACAGCTACAGAGCTATCCATCACATTGTCCAATAAAGGTAGAGTCCAGCTCATTAACAAAAGACAGCATGAAGGTAACATTCATTACAAAAAACAATATCACAAAAAGTCAGCGAGCCAGTTGTCAATAGCTCTCTCATTGGCTAATGCATCTTTTTGCCAATCTACATGCCACCTGAGGTTAGCAATGACTTGGCTGTAGTTTCTCCCCAAACTATATTGCCAGGCACCAAATGATTTTTTATTGTATAGATGCACAGCAGCAGAGACTTTTGGATAGTCTACAATACTACGCAATAGCTTGTCCAGGTTTGCCTGCACATCTAGGCGTTTGAGAGCTACGTTATGAAGTTCTTCCTTGTCCCGTGTAATGTCTGCAAACAGAAAGTACAGAAAAATCAAATCTTCTTCTTAAAAGCATGGGCGGTTGGAGAAATTGAAATTTTTGTTTCTGAAGTCAGGAACTTACCAAAAAGCTGCGGGGGGACACTCAGTCCATCTGCATAGGCGATATATTTCCACTGGCCACTTCTCAGCATGTATGTAGAGGAATTGACATTACAACCATGATATTCACTGAGAACCCAGTCTGGACGTTGCTTCTTGGAAAAAGTGCGAGCCTTGGATAGCAGTGGAATCAGCGTGTGGCCACTGAGAATACCTTCTACTGGTATACCTGCAATGTCTGAAAAACAGTGTGTTACATTCAGTTTTACAGACACTAGGCAGACGACTCTAACTAGTGAAATCTTCAAACAGACATTTTGATCTGATGTTTCTGTCTACTTCCTTACCCAGCACAGTGGGGTAGAGATCAACCAAGGACACAAGCTCGTTGACCTGCAGGCCAGACGTCAGCCCGGGGCCCATGACCAGCAGGGGAACATGGGAGCTGCCCTCAAACATTGACATCTTGTAGAACTGCCGGTGCTCCATGGCAAGCTCCCCGTGGTCGGCCGTGAAGATCACAACAGTGTTGTCAAGAAGGCCGCTCTCTCTTAGAGCTGAAACCACTTGGCCTGGTGAGACAAAGTAACCACTGAGGTGCTGCAATATCCTTACTTGATTCAAAGCCTTTATTCAAGTGCAACTGGTGGTAAAGACATACTCTATAAAGGACATTTTAATCTCCATATACTAATGTACTTACTGATCCTTTATGCCTTTCTAGTGAATGTTCACTAAGAAGAATTCAAGTAAAGTAGACAACTAGTTTTGCAATGCGCCTGTTTGATAGCCTGAGTGGTATGACGGTTTGTTCTGCAAACACAGTGACAAAAAGGCTCTGCAACACTACTTTTTTTTCCTACGTTTTGTTTGAGTTTGAACTTGAGTTTAGCTTTAAGTTACAACCTCCTGCCGGGAGGGTCCTTCACCTCGTGAATTACTTCTGTAAACTAACCCAGCATGGCATCGGCTTCAGCACACATGGCATAATAGAAGGCCCTTATGCTTTTGATTTCCTCCTCAGTAAAATCACCGCTGCAGTTTTTGGTGGAGGTGGAGTAGTAGTCGACAGGGTGCATGGCAGAGGTAGGCAACCATTTAGGAAGAGAAATGAGCTCAGAAGACACCTGTGTGTGCAAAATAAAAAAAAACTTGTTGATGATATAAATACACACAATGGGATTCCCTAATAATGGAGAGAAAAATATTAATGTAGGAAAAGAAGCAGCATGCCTTCGTCAGCCAGTATGGGGAGGTGAGGAAGGTGGATCCTCCCGCGTTGGGCCCCAGGGACTCCGTTTCATAGGGGTGAGGTAAATTGAGGCCAAGATAAAGGGCGAAGGGCTGGTGTGGGGATGCAGCTCTCTGGTGGATCCACTGTGCAGCCATGTCTGTGTTTTCCCAATCTTTTCTCATGATCCTTACAGTTGACATGTTCCCGACAAGTTGCGCGACAGGCCGGCCCTCTTGGCGCAGGAGGAACTGAACATCTCGTGTCCAGGCCTCCACTCGGTTACTGCAGGAGTTGCAGAAAAATACAAAGAAAAAACAAGAAGCACGCTGCGGCACCATAAAAAAATGGGAAGTGGAAAGACACATGAGAGGACAAGTACCCAACGAGTTGATTCACGTTGATCTAAAGAAGAGCTGCACACGTCATGTTAGTCATACATTTTGCCCCCCACACTGAGTGTATGAGTTAATATGGATCTGCGCTTGATCAATAGTGAAGAGATACGGTGACAGCGACTGCCTACCTAACAGAGTGACTCCCTGAGGTGTAGTCCAGCTTGCCCATGGACTTGGTGAGGTATCCATTCGCCTCCAGCAAATCCATCCATGTTGTTGCATTAGCGTCAAGGCACTTGTAGTTGTTCCACGACTGAGTAAGGTGAACAAACCGACCGCTCCACATTGCTGTAATACAAATATTAAACAGCACACATGTATTATTCTACCTTTAAATTGAAGTATTAAGCAGTACAATGTATTTTTGCTTACCTGCTCTTGAGGGGCAGCAGATGGGGGAGTTGGTGTAAGAATTGAGGAACGTGGATCCAAGCTCCCTAAGGTAGTTTACATATGGCAGCTGAACTACTTTGCTGCCAGGGTCAAAGGTCAATCGCCCATCCTGCAAAAAGAGGGAAACGAACAATTCGGCTCAAAGCCACAAAGGTACACAGTCTAAAAAAGGTTGACATTAAAAGATAAACATCTCTGTACGGTACTTAATCTTCTTGGGCTCCACGTTTGTTCTTGCCTTTTGCTTCAGGCTATAATACAAGTGAGCTACTATTATTGTAAAGCACTGTAACTTAATTTAGACTCACAAATGCATCACTCATGACCATCACGATGTTGGGCTTGGTTCCATTTCGGTACAAACTTTCAGCATAAGTTTGACAAAGGAATATCAAAGCACATATTTGTATTTTCATGTCAGCGTTTTACCCCCCTTCCGATTTGTGATTAGCTGTCGTAAACGCGAGATTTCTGGAGCGAGCGACATATATCAGAGGCAACTTGACCGTTTATGACGATAACTCCCGAATCTCGAAGGATTTACGTAAACATCCTGGTTTAGCTTTCAAAATAAGAGTTGTCTCGTTTAATTAAAATGGAAAACGATTCACATGTAGTGATGAACTGAGTACTCCAGAGGGCAGCATTTGTCTTTTAATAATGCATACATGCTGCAAAGTTTTGTTGAGTTGGGTATCTCATGACCACCACTTCAATTACAGGTACTATTGGTGCATTATTTATCATAAATATGTTGCCCTTGCCTGTGAACTACAAAATATACGGTTAAATAAATAAAAACATAAATAATACAATCAGATATAAACTCCTATAAGTGTGCGTCAGACCATTTTTCGTTGGGACAGAATATGATTTGGTTTTCAATTTCTTGTATTAATCACGATCCATTTGAATCACGCATTGGTGCTTGATACGGATCTGGGAAATATGGAGATCCACTGCTTCACCTTTGAAAGATCTACATCCTGTAAACAAGTCCTCATTATGGGCGAATTCTGCCAACATCCTTCTATAATAATAATAACAATTCTGAAATAAATGTGTTGTAACCAAAATGCATTAGCATTGAAATTACGTGTTTTGTGAAAGCAATGCACCTTTAGTTTCTTTGCTGTGCAACAGGTGATGCTGCGGCTCATTTTAGAAGCCTTGGTTGTCCACTAGATGGCGTTTTGGGCCTCACAGTTGTTTTTCTGTCAACTGTGAGTTCAGCACAATGAGAAATCCCAACCCCCCTCATATGTGTATGGACCATCTTAATCTTAGCACAAAAACAAGATATGCTAGGTGAATAAAGAGGAAGCTCTTCTCGAAGTCTGCTCCCCACTTAAATCCAAAGAACAGATTATCTAGCAATTGTACAAGGTCTAAGCTGCAGGAGTCCTGCACTTGTCAGCAGTTGTTTTTCTATTGATTGCAAAGCGATGTAAAGGCTGTAGTGTGCCCATATATATTTTAAATGAGGCCATATATGTGGATCACATGCCAGATGCATGTATATATACAGAATATATATGTACACGCCTAGGCATAAGGCTGGAAGCTCTGTGCCCATAACATATTCAGAGGTGAATCGCAAATGGTTATCATAGGCATCATACATTGTGAAGAGTACAATTGAATGCTTTTTGTTGTGGGTGAAATCGGCCTAACGCGCCCCTTAAATGAATCTCTGATAAAACAAAATCGAAATGAGACTCTTGTAATGATGTAAACGTTTAAGAAACGACTCGTGAAGTCTCTCGAAGACCCTCTAAAGCTCTCGCGGTGAACATGTCTCAATGCAGCCGTTGAGCTGTTTGACCAAACTTATCATTTGGCTCAAAGCCCTACTTCTCTGCCTCGTTCCAGAAGGCGGAAGGAGGGGGCAGCGGAACCCGGCGCATGCGCACTAGGTTGTTTTTCACCCAGCCCGTCGCTTAAAGCGAGCTGAGCTACGGGGGTTTCCTTGTCTTTGACTGGAGACCATCTAGCTGAGAGGCGGACGATAACAGCATCTTTTGCTGTTATTCAGCCATCACACATCTCAATGAACTGCTCGCACAGAAAGCACTCTTCGTGCCTCCTGCTTTTTGCAGGGCAGAGATACTGATCAGTGTCTAAATACTGCATCCCTTTTTTTTGTTTCTTATGAAATTATTTTTTTCATAGACTTTTTTTTTTTTTTAAGGTCTCTGTATCTCTTTCCACCATGGTGCTAGGAAAGGTAAAGAGCTTCACAGTGAGCTACGACTGTCTCAATGACAGCAATGTCCCCGTCTTCTCCAGCGGGGACTGCGTCTCAGGGAGGGTGATCATCGAAGTCACCGGAGAAATTCGCGTCAAGTCGCTCAAGATCCACGCAAAAGGATTTGCGAAAGTTCGCTGGACTGAATCGAGAAACGCTGGATCCAACACTGCCTACACCCAAAACTATACGGAAGAAGTGGAATATCTAAATCACAAAGACATCTTGATTGGGCACGAGAGAGGTAAGAGAGTGTGGTTTCTTTTTCGCATAGCAGAAGTTTTAGAGAAACTGTCCTATGCTCTTTGTGCTGATTTGAGGGATCAGGTTAACTGGAGGATGCTGTAACCAGGAAAGTCCCAGTAGAGGATAATAAAGCGGTAATATACGCTGTTAGTATGGGTTTGGCTTTTAACAGCGAGGATTCGGTGTGATGGTATTTGTATAATGGACGAAAAATGACCCTAGCTCCATAGATCTCCATCGGTACTTGTTTGTGTCAAGGTGTCAATGAATGACAGCAGCTCGGGCATCTGCATTTTTCACAGTATTTCAAGTGTAAAGCACGCTTTTCGAGACACAGGGCAATAGTCTAATGATTTGCACTGATGTTCCTCTAGCTTTGTAAGACATTTTCATCGCAGAAACGCACCATATGTGGCGTTTCTTTGTAGCTTTTCTTAAGTTTCCACCCATTGTTCAAAGCGGTTCAATCCTGTTCAGAAAACTGGACCAAGGGAGGGCGGAGCAAAGCGCACGACCCTCCCTCGCCCGCGAGCTATTGGCTGAGGTGCTCATGTGTGTGGCAATGACATCACCCTCTTGCAGAGACTGACAGAAGATTCTGCAACTTTTTAATCAAGAAAACACCTGCAGGATAGAAGAAAAAAAAAAGAATCAACAGCAGTGCGTGTTGTTGCATTCGAAATATGTTACAAATCCGCGGTGGAGCTACAAAGCAGAACGGTTCCGTTTTTCTACAACATTGAAAACGGATTTCCTTGCAGGCTTGTGTTTAGCTGCAATATGACGATGCATTGCTCCATTGTCAGGAGCTTTTGTGCTGCACAAATTTGCAGAACGGTCGATGTTTTTGATAGCAGAAAGCACCCATTGTGAACATATACGTATGCATGCTTTCCAATGGTTGGGTTTGAGTTCAGTGTTTTTTTCCAGCTGCAGCATCTTTACTCATTTTTTAATAAACACTTCGGTTTCTGGTCAACTGCAGCAGCCGTCTCAAGTGTAGCCGATGAGGTGGATTAGGGTTACAGTTGTAACGTTAGCCAACATCTTATAGTCTACGTTACTATCAGAATAGCTGATGTTTAGGAATTCAGTTGCCATATTACTGCAGATAAAACAATATGCAACGTCCTTCGGCAACAAGGCTACTTGAACCAAAAGCGTTATTTCACCAGAAGCTCTTTTAAAAAATTTTTTAAAAAAACATTCCTCCCGTGACGGGACGGATAAATTGGTCCGCCGCTGGTGTTATGAGGAAACTGGTTCGTAGTGGCTGCGGCGCGTCGCACAGTGAATGCGTAATGAGAGCAGAGCGGCTGTGGGAAGCTGCTCGCACCGGTTCAGGCCGGTCTCCTCCTGCTGGAGTCTGCCGTTTGACTGACAGCTCCGTACTTGTTTACCACACGGCTGCTGCTGCTGCTGCTGCTGGGTGGGGGAGGGAGTGCTGAGCTGGCAAAAGCTCACCGGGCCCTTTCGAGCTCTTTAGAATACACTCTTCTTTTAATTGAAAAATAAATATATACATAATTTATGAGATTTTTTATGAGCATTTCGACATGTGAAAATGCCCTCGCCTCCCTTAAGATGCTCTCTTGTTTTTTTTTAGATGGACAGGGAAAAGCTTGGTCCTTGTTGACGCGATGGATTTAACTACCGATTAGGATTTAATTCTTGCCTCATAGAGCTCAGTTTCCCCCTATAACAGCATAAGTATCTCCATCATGCCACAATGGGATCTCTCCGATTTAGTTTTGTTCAACCAAACGCACCATCTTGCACACTCAGTTTCTTAAACAACCAAATAATTTAATGTGCTCATTAGTCTGCTGCTCATCTCTCAATACATCCTTTTCTCACAGACAGAAATGTAAAATACGCTTATTCTCTTTTGTCTCCCCCACCCTGTGTTTTTGGTATGACTTTCAGATGCCTTCGTAGAGCATTTTGCCCAGGTATGGTATACATGTGTTTGGAATATTGTCCTCCTTGTTTTTCAGACGATGACAACTCTGAGGAAGGACTCACCACTATCCATTCAGGGCGACACGAGTATGCATTCAGCCTCGAGCTTCCACAGACGTAAGTGTCTTCATACTACACGCGAGTCCGATGAATCAGAAACATCGGCATCATTCACCCGTAGCTCATACAACCGCTTTATTTTTCTTTTCCTCCTGTCTTCTTTCCTGTAGACCTTTGGCTACCTCTTTCGAAGGGAAACATGGCAGCGTGCGCTATTGGGTAAAGGCAGAACTCCACAGGCCGTGGCTCCTGCCCATGAAGACCAAGAAGGAATTTACAGTCTTTGAGCACATTGACATCAACACTCCATTATTGCTGGTAAGTTGTTTTAAATACTTTTTCTTTTTTTTAAGTCATGATATTTCAATTAGTCCTCGTTTTGATTGATTACCCAATGGATAGCCGGAACAGAGTAGTCTGTGCGTTTAGATTAATCCCTGTTTTTAAAAATGTTAGTGGACAATATTTCAGCGAAATGTCCAGATATTTTCTAATGCATCTCTTTGTTCTTTTGTTCTTCAGTCACCACAGGCCGGCACAAAAGACAAGACGCTTTGCTGTTGGTTCTGCACCTCAGGTCCTATTTCCCTAAGTGCCAAAATAGAAAGGAAGGGATACACCCCAGGTGAGGACAAGTTGTTTGTCGCTTAGACACATGGATGGATTTTACTGTCTAGATCAATGCATTTATTAGTAATGACCCCCTAGATGGAAAGATCACTACCTTTTGATAGAAATGCAGAGAAACATCAACTAACTTCCCCACCATCCTCCATCCTCGCTGACCCTGCAGGAGAGTCGATCCAGATCTTTGCCGAGATTGAGAACTGCTCATCCCGCATGGTGGTGCCGAAGGCGGCCATCTACCAGACCCAGACCTTCTATGCCAAAGGGAAGATGAAGGAGGTCAAGCAGCTGGTGGCTAACCTGCGGGGAGAGTCTCTGTCCTCGGGCAAAACGGAGACCTGGAGCGGCAAGATGCTGAAGATCCCACCTGTCTCGCCCTCCATCCTGGACTGCAGCATTATCAGAGTCGAGTACTCCCTCATGGTGAGTGCAGTCTTACTGTATTTGGCCTACTCTTAACACTCCTATTAGTCTGCCACCTTGCCTCTATCCAGAGATCATAGGCATAGACACAAAGGTGATTCGGCCTGTTGACCTTAATGTCACCATATTTCCGCATTTATGTCGGTACAGTCAATTTTTCCACTGAGCCAACACCTCTGAACACCTGAAGGACCTGGCTGACTCAGCCACCATTGCCAAATCTGGCCCTTTGGATGGGACTAGGTGTTATCTCCACATGCCGCTAAGAGCATTATCCCAGGTTATCTTGGGTAACACCTGCCCCGAGGGGGCTTATAACCTCTTTACCTCGCGAACAGACAGCCACCAGACGCCGTCTCTACCTGCAAAAAACAACTGACCTCAATTCACACACACACACATTTTGTCGAAACAGCACGTTCTGCCCGGACCAGCATGGTTTCATGTCATGCTGAATGCTTCGCTCATTGCAGCGCATTTACCTGTACCTCACAATGGCGTGCGCATTCTAACCTTCTGCGGTGATTTGCTCAGGTTTACGTGGACATACCTGGGGCAATAAACCTCTCCCTGAACCTGCCACTGGTCATCGGGACGATCCCGCTCCACCCTTTCGGCTCCCGTACCTCCAGTGTCAGCAGCCAGTGCAGCATGAGCTGGCTG